>NW_027465951.1:0-206296 GCF_049634645.1 Pelodiscus sinensis | reverse complement strand
GCTAGTGCACTTGAGTGTCAGAGCCTTTGGCAGAGCCCCCCCCCAGCATTCTGTGAGGTGTGAACGAGAGCGTGGAGCTAGTGCACTTGAGTGTCAGAGCCTTTGGCAGAGCCCCCCCCCCAGCATTCTGTGAGTGTGTGAACGAGAGCGTGGAGCTAGTGCACTTGAGTGTCAGAGCCTTTGGCAGTGCCCCCCCCCAGCATTCTGTGAGGTGTGAACGAGAGCGTGGAGCTAGTGCACTTGAGTGTCAGAGCCTTTGGCAGAGCCCCCCCCCCCAGCATTCTGTGAGGTGTGAACGAGAGCGTGGAGCTAGTGCACTTGAGTGTCAGAGCCTTTGGCAGAGCCCCCCCCCCAGCATTCTGTGAGGTGTGAACGAGAGCGTGGAGCTAGTGCACTTGAGTGTCAGAGCCTTTGGCAGAGCCCCCCCCCCAGCATTCTGTGAGGTGTGAACGAGAGCGTGGAGCTAGTGCACTTGAGTGTCAGAGCCTTTGGCAGAGCCCCCCCCCCAGCATTCTGTGAGGTGTGAACGAGAGCGTGGAGCTAGTGCACTTGAGTGTCAGAGCCTTTGGCAGAGCCCCCCCCCCCAGCATTCTGTGAGGTGTGAACGAGAGCGTGGAGCTAGTGCACTTGAGTGTCAGAGCCTTTGGCAGAGCCCCCCCCCCCCAGCATTCTGTGAGGTGTGAACGAGAGCGTGGAGCTAGTGCACTTGAGTGTCAGAGCCTTTGGCAGAGCCCCCCCCCCCCAGCATTCTGTGAGGTGTGAACGAGAGCGTGGAGCTAGTGCACTTGAGTGTCAGAGCCTTTGGCAGAGCCCCCCCCCAGCATTCTGTGAGGTGTGAACGAGAGCGTGGAGCTAGTGCACTTGAGTGTCAGAGCCTTTGGCAGAGCCCCCCCCCCCAGCATTCTGTGAGGTGTGAACGAGAGCGTGGAGCTAGTGCACTTGAGTGTCAGAGCCTTTGGCAGAGCCCCCCCCCCAGCATTCTGTGAGGTGTGAACGAGAGCGTGGAGCTAGTGCACTTGAGTGTCAGAGCCTTTGGCAGAGCCCCCCCCCAGCATTCTGTGAGGTGTGAACGAGAGCGTGGAGCTAGTGCACTTGAGTGTCAGAGCCTTTGGCAGAGCCCCCCCCCCCAGCATTCTGTGAGGTGTGAACGAGAGCGTGGAGCTAGTGCACTTGAGTGTCAGAGCCTTTGGCAGAGCCCCCCCCCAGCATTCTGTGAGGTGTGAACGAGAGCGTGGAGCTAGTGCACTTGAGTGTCAGAGCCTTTGGCAGAGCCCCCCCCCCCAGCATTCTGTGAGGTGTGAACGAGAGCGTGGAGCTAGTGCACTTGAGTGTCAGAGCCTTTGGCAGAGCCCCCCCCCCCAGCATTCTGTGAGGTGTGAACGAGAGCGTGGAGCTAGTGCACTTGAGTGTCAGAGCCTTTGGCAGAGCCCCCCCCCCAGCATTCTGTGAGGTGTGAACGAGAGCGTGGAGCTAGTGCACTTGAGTGTCAGAGCCTTTGGCAGAGCCCCCCCCCAGCATTCTGTGAGGTGTGAACGAGAGCGTGGAGCTAGTGCACTTGAGTGTCAGAGCCTTTGGCAGAGCCCCCCCCCCCCAGCATTCTGTGAGGTGTGAACGAGAGCGTGGAGCTAGTGCACTTGAGTGTCAGAGCCTTTGGCAGAGCCCCCCCCCCCCAGCATTCTGTGAGGTGTGAACGAGAGCGTGGAGCTAGTGCACTTGAGTGTCAGAGCCTTTGGCAGAGCCCCCCCCCCAGCATTCTGTGAGGTGTGAACGAGAGCGTGGAGCTAGTGCACTTGAGTGTCAGAGCCTTTGGCAGAGCCCCCCCCCAGCATTCTGTGAGGTGTGAACGAGAGCGTGGAGCTAGTGCACTTGAGTGTCAGAGCCTTTGGCAGAGCCCCCCCCCCCAGCATTCTGTGAGGTGTGAACGAGAGCGTGGAGCTAGTGCACTTGAGTGTCAGAGCCTTTGGCAGAGCCCCCCCCCCCAGCATTCTGTGAGGTGTGAACGAGAGCGTGGAGCTAGTGCACTTGAGTGTCAGAGCCTTTGGCAGAGCCCCCCCCCCCCAGCATTCTGTGAGGTGTGAACGAGAGCGTGGAGCTAGTGCACTTGAGTGTCAGAGCCTTTGGCAGAGCCCCCCCCCCCAGCATTCTGTGAGGTGTGAACGAGAGCGTGGAGCTAGTGCACTTGAGTGTCAGAGCCTTTGGCAGAGCCCCCCCCCCAGCATTCTGTGAGGTGTGAACGAGAGCGTGGAGCTAGTGCACTTGAGTGTCAGAGCCTTTGGCAGAGCCCCCCCCCCCCAGCATTCTGTGAGGTGTGAACGAGAGCGTGGAGCTAGTGCACTTGAGTGTCAGAGCCTTTGGCAGAGCCCCCCCCCCCAGCATTCTGTGAGGTGTGAACGAGAGCGTGGAGCTAGTGCACTTGAGTGTCAGAGCCTTTGGCAGAGCCCCCCCCCCAGCATTCTGTGAGGTGTGAACGAGAGCGTGGAGCTAGTGCACTTGAGTGTCAGAGCCTTTGGCAGAGCCCCCCCCCCCCAGCATTCTGTGAGGTGTGAACGAGAGCGTGGAGCTAGTGCACTTGAGTGTCAGAGCCTTTGGCAGAGCCCCCCCCCCCAGCATTCTGTGAGGTGTGAACGAGAGCGTGGAGCTAGTGCACTTGAGTGTCAGAGCCTTTGGCAGAGCCCCCCCCCCCCCAGCATTCTGTGAGGTGTGAACGAGAGCGTGGAGCTAGTGCACTTGAGTGTCAGAGCCTTTGGCAGAGCCCCCCCCCAGCATTCTGTGAGGTGTGAACGAGAGCGTGGAGCTAGTGCACTTGAGTGTCAGAGCCTTTCGGCAGAGCCCCCCCCCCCAGCATTCTGTGAGGTGTGAACGAGAGCGTGGAGCTAGTGCACTTGAGTGTCAGAGCCTTTGGCAGAGCCCCCCCCCAGCATTCTGTGAGGTGTGAACGAGAGCGTGGAGCTAGTGCACTTGAGTGTCAGAGCCTTTGGCAGAGCCCCCCCCCCCCAGCATTCTGTGAGGTGTGAACGAGAGCGTGGAGCTAGTGCACTTGAGTGTCAGAGCCTTTGGCAGAGCCCCCCCCCCCAGCATTCTGTGAGGTGTGAACGAGAGCGTGGAGCTAGTGCACTTGAGTGTCAGAGCCTTTGGCAGAGCCCCCCCCCCCAGCATTCTGTGAGGTGTGAACGAGAGCGTGGAGCTAGTGCACTTGAGTGTCAGAGCCTTTGGCAGAGCCCCCCCCCCCCAGCATTCTGTGAGGTGTGAACGAGAGCGTGGAGCTAGTGCACTTGAGTGTCAGAGCCTTTGGCAGAGCCCCCCCCCAGCATTCTGTGAGGTGTGAACGAGAGCGTGGAGCTAGTGCACTTGAGTGTCAGAGCCTTTGGCAGAGCCCCCCCCCCCAGCATTCTGTGAGGTGTGAACGAGAGCGTGGAGCTAGTGCACTTGAGTGTCAGAGCCTTTGGCAGAGCCCCCCCCCCCAGCATTCTGTGAGGTGTGAACGAGAGCGTGGAGCTAGTGCACTTGAGTGTCAGAGCCTTTGGCAGAGCCCCCCCCCCCAGCATTCTGTGAGGTGTGAACGAGAGCGTGGAGCTAGTGCACTTGAGTGTCAGAGCCTTTGGCAGAGCCCCCCCCCCCAGCATTCTGTGAGGTGTGAACGAGAGCGTGGAGCTAGTGCACTTGAGTGTCAGAGCCTTTGGCAGAGCCCCCCCCCAGCATTCTGTGAGGTGTGAACGAGAGCGTGGAGCTAGTGCACTTGAGTGTCAGAGCCTTTGGCAGAGCCCCCCCCCCAGCATTCTGTGAGGTGTGAACGAGAGCGTGGAGCTAGTGCACTTGAGTGTCAGAGCCTTTGGCAGAGCCCCCCCCCCCCAGCATTCTGTGAGGTGTGAACGAGAGCGTGGAGCTAGTGCACTTGAGTGTCAGAGCCTTTGGCAGAGCCCCCCCCCCCCAGCATTCTGTGAGGTGTGAACGAGAGCGTGGAGCTAGTGCACTTGAGTGTCAGAGCCTTTGGCAGAGCCCCCCCCCCAGCATTCTGTGAGGTGTGAACGAGAGCGTGGAGCTAGTGCACTTGAGTGTCAGAGCCTTTGGCAGAGCCCCCCCCCCAGCATTCTGTGAGGTGTGAACGAGAGCGTGGAGCTAGTGCACTTGAGTGTCAGAGCCTTTGGCAGAGCCCCCCCCCCAGCATTCTGTGAGGTGTGAACGAGAGCGTGGAGCTAGTGCACTTGAGTGTCAGAGCCTTTGGCAGAGCCCCCCCCCCCCAGCATTCTGTGAGGTGTGAACGAGAGCGTGGAGCTAGTGCACTTGAGTGTCAGAGCCTTTGGCAGAGCCCCCCCCCCCAGCATTCTGTGAGGTGTGAACGAGAGCGTGGAGCTAGTGCACTTGAGTGTCAGAGCCTTTGGCAGAGCCCCCCCCCCCAGCATTCTGTGAGGGTGTGAACGAGAGCGTGGAGCTAGTGCACTTGAGTGTCAGAGCCTTTGGCAGAGCCCCCCCCCCCAGCATTCTGTGAGGTGTGAACGAGAGCGTGGAGCTAGTGCACTTGAGTGTCAGAGCCTTTGGCAGAGCCCCCCCCCCCCAGCATTCTGTGAGGTGTGAACGAGAGCGTGGAGCTAGTGCACTTGAGTGTCAGAGCCTTTGGCAGAGCCCCCCCCCCCCAGCATTCTGTGAGGTGTGAACGAGAGCGTGGAGCTAGTGCACTTGAGTGTCAGAGCCTTTGGCAGAGCCCCCCCCCCAGCATTCTGTGAGGTGTGAACGAGAGCGTGGAGCTAGTGCACTTGAGTGTCAGAGCCTTTGGCAGAGCCCCCCCCCCCAGCATTCTGTGAGGTGTGAACGAGAGCGTGGAGCTAGTGCACTTGAGTGTCAGAGCCTTTGGCAGAGCCCCCCCCCAGCATTCTGTGAGGTGTGAACGAGAGCGTGGAGCTAGTGCACTTGAGTGTCAGAGCCTTTGGCAGAGCCCCCCCCCCCAGCATTCTGTGAGGTGTGAACGAGAGCGTGGAGCTAGTGCACTTGAGTGTCAGAGCCTTTGGCAGAGCCCCCCCCCCCAGCATTCTGTGAGGTGTGAACGAGAGCGTGGAGCTAGTGCACTTGAGTGTCAGAGCCTTTGGCAGAGCCCCCCCCCCCAGCATTCTGTGAGGGTGTGAACGAGAGCGTGGAGCTAGTGCACTTGAGTGTCAGAGCCTTTGGCAGAGCCCCCCCCCCCCAGCATTCTGTGAGGTGTGAACGAGAGCGTGGAGCTAGTGCACTTGAGTGTCAGAGCCTTTGGCAGAGCCCCCCCCCCCCAGCATTCTGTGAGGTGTGAACGAGAGCGTGGAGCTAGTGCACTTGAGTGTCAGAGCCTTTGGCAGAGCCCCCCCCCCCCCAGCATTCTGTGAGGTGTGAACGAGAGCGTGGAGCTAGTGCACTTGAGTGTCAGAGCCTTTGGCAGAGCCCCCCCCCCCAGCATTCTGTGAGGTGTGAACGAGAGCGTGGAGCTAGTGCACTTGAGTGTCAGAGCCTTTGGCAGAGCCCCCCCCCCCAGCATTCTGTGAGGTGTGAACGAGAGCGTGGAGCTAGTGCACTTGAGTGTCAGAGCCTTTGGCAGAGCCCCCCCCCCCAGCATTCTGTGAGGTGTGAACGAGAGCGTGGAGCTAGTGCACTTGAGTGTCAGAGCCTTTGGCAGAGCCCCCCCCCCAGCATTCTGTGAGGTGTGAACGAGAGCGTGGAGCTAGTGCACTTGAGTGTCAGAGCCTTTGGCAGAGCCCCCCCCCCCAGCATTCTGTGAGGTGTGAACGAGAGCGTGGAGCTAGTGCACTTGAGTGTCAGAGCCTTTGGCAGAGCCCCCCCCCCAGCATTCTGTGAGGTGTGAACGAGAGCGTGGAGCTAGTGCACTTGAGTGTCAGAGCCTTTGGCAGAGCCCCCCCCCCCCAGCATTCTGTGAGGTGTGAACGAGAGCGTGGAGCTAGTGCACTTGAGTGTCAGAGCCTTTGGCAGAGCCCCCCCCCCCCAGCATTCTGTGAGGTGTGAACGAGAGCGTGGAGCTAGTGCACTTGAGTGTCAGAGCCTTTGGCAGAGCCCCCCCCCCCCAGCATTCTGTGAGGTGTGAACGAGAGCGTGGAGCTAGTGCACTTGAGTGTCAGAGCCTTTGGCAGAGCCCCCCCCCCCCAGCATTCTGTGAGGTGTGAACGAGAGCGTGGAGCTAGTGCACTTGAGTGTCAGAGCCTTTGGCAGAGCCCCCCCCCCCAGCATTCTGTGAGGTGTGAACGAGAGCGTGGAGCTAGTGCACTTGAGTGTCAGAGCCTTTGGCAGAGCCCCCCCCCCCAGCATTCTGTGAGGTGTGAACGAGAGCGTGGAGCTAGTGCACTTGAGTGTCAGAGCCTTTGGCAGAGCCCCCCCCCCCAGCATTCTGTGAGGTGTGAACGAGAGCGTGGAGCTAGTGCACTTGAGTGTCAGAGCCTTTGGCAGAGCCCCCCCCCAGCATTCTGTGAGGTGTGAACGAGAGCGTGGAGCTAGTGCACTTGAGTGTCAGAGCCTTTGGCAGAGCCCCCCCCCCAGCATTCTGTGAGGTGTGAACGAGAGCGTGGAGCTAGTGCACTTGAGTGTCAGAGCCTTTGGCAGAGCCCCCCCCCCCAGCATTCTGTGAGGTGTGAACGAGAGCGTGGAGCTAGTGCACTTGAGTGTCAGAGCCTTTGGCAGAGCCCCCCCCCAGCATTCTGTGAGGTGTGAACGAGAGCGTGGAGCTAGTGCACTTGAGTGTCAGAGCCTTTGGCAGAGCCCCCCCCCCAGCATTCTGTGAGGTGTGAACGAGAGCGTGGAGCTAGTGCACTTGAGTGTCAGAGCCTTTGGCAGAGCCCCCCCCCCCAGCATTCTGTGAGGTGTGAACGAGAGCGTGGAGCTAGTGCACTTGAGTGTCAGAGCCTTTGGCAGAGCCCCCCCCCCAGCATTCTGTGAGGTGTGAACGAGAGCGTGGAGCTAGTGCACTTGAGTGTCAGAGCCTTTGGCAGAGCCCCCCCCCCAGCATTCTGTGAGGTGTGAACGAGAGCGTGGAGCTAGTGCACTTGAGTGTCAGAGCCTTTGGCAGAGCCCCCCCCCCCAGCATTCTGTGAGGTGTGAACGAGAGCGTGGAGCTAGTGCACTTGAGTGTCAGAGCCTTTGGCAGAGCCCCCCCCCCCCAGCATTCTGTGAGGTGTGAACGAGAGCGTGGAGCTAGTGCACTTGAGTGTCAGAGCCTTTGGCAGAGCCCCCCCCCCCAGCATTCTGTGAGGTGTGAACGAGAGCGTGGAGCTAGTGCACTTGAGTGTCAGAGCCTTTGGCAGAGCCCCCCCCCCCAGCATTCTGTGAGGTGTGAACGAGAGCGTGGAGCTAGTGCACTTGAGTGTCAGAGCCTTTGGCAGAGCCCCCCCCCCAGCATTCTGTGAGGTGTGAACGAGAGCGTGGAGCTAGTGCACTTGAGTGTCAGAGCCTTTGGCAGAGCCCCCCCCCCAGCATTCTGTGAGGTGTGAACGAGAGCGTGGAGCTAGTGCACTTGAGTGTCAGAGCCTTTGGCAGAGCCCCCCCCCCAGCATTCTGTGAGGTGTGAACGAGAGCGTGGAGCTAGTGCACTTGAGTGTCAGAGCCTTTGGCAGAGCCCCCCCCCCCCCAGCATTCTGTGAGGTGTGAACGAGAGCGTGGAGCTAGTGCACTTGAGTGTCAGAGCCTTTGGCAGAGCCCCCCCCCCCCCAGCATTCTGTGAGGTGTGAACGAGAGCGTGGAGCTAGTGCACTTGAGTGTCAGAGCCTTTGGCAGAGCCCCCCCCCAGCATTCTGTGAGGTGTGAACGAGAGCGTGGAGCTAGTGCACTTGAGTGTCAGAGCCTTTGGCAGAGCCCCCCCCCCCAGCATTCTGTGAGGTGTGAACGAGAGCGTGGAGCTAGTGCACTTGAGTGTCAGAGCCTTTGGCAGAGCCCCCCCCCCCAGCATTCTGTGAGGTGTGAACGAGAGCGTGGAGCTAGTGCACTTGAGTGTCAGAGCCTTTGGCAGAGCCCCCCCCCCCAGCATTCTGTGAGGTGTGAACGAGAGCGTGGAGCTAGTGCACTTGAGTGTCAGAGCCTTTGGCAGAGCCCCCCCCCCCACCATTCTGTGAGGTGTGAACGAGAGCGTGGAGCTAGTGCACTTGAGTGTCAGAGCCTTTGGCAGAGCCCCCCCCCCCAGCATTCTGTGAGGTGTGAACGAGAGCGTGGAGCTAGTGCACTTGAGTGTCAGAGCCTTTGGCAGAGCCCCCCCCCCCAGCATTCTGTGAGGTGTGAACGAGAGCGTGGAGCTAGTGCACTTGAGTGTCAGAGCCTTTGGCAGAGCCCCCCCCCCCCAGCATTCTGTGAGGTGTGAACGAGAGCGTGGAGCTAGTGCACTTGAGTGTCAGAGCCTTTGGCAGTGCCCCCCCCCAGCATTCTGTGAGGTGTGAACGAGAGCGTGGAGCTAGTGCACTTGAGTGTCAGAGCCTTTGGCAGAGCCCCCCCCCCCCAGCATTCTGTGAGGTGTGAACGAGAGCGTGGAGCTAGTGCACTTGAGTGTCAGAGCCTTTGGCAGAGCCCCCCCCCCAGCATTCTGTGAGGTGTGAGCGAGAGCGTGGAGCTAGTGCACTTGAGTGTCAGAGCCTTTGGCAGAGCCCCCCCCCAGCATTCTGTGAGGTGTGAACGAGAGCGTGGAGCTAGTGCACTTGAGTGTCAGAGCCTTTGGCAGAGCCCCCCCCCCAGCATTCTGTGAGGGTGTGAACGAGAGCGTGGAGCTAGTGCACTTGAGTGTCAGAGCCTTTGGCAGAGCCCCCCCCAGCATTCTGTGAGGTGTGAACGAGAGCGTGGAGCTAGTGCACTTGAGTGTCAGAGCCTTTGGCAGAGCCCCCCCCCCCAGCATTCTGTGAGGTGTGAACGAGAGCGTGGAGCTAGTGCACTTGAGTGTCAGAGCCTTTGGCAGAGCCCCCCCCCCAGCATTCTGTGAGGTGTGAACGAGAGCGTGGAGCTAGTGCACTTGAGTGTCAGAGCCTTTGGCAGAGCCCCCCCCCCAGCATTCTGTGAGGTGTGAGCGAGAGCGTGGAGCTAGTGCACTTGAGTGTCAGAGCCTTTGGCAGAGCCCCCCCCCCCCAGCATTCTGTGAGGTGTGAACGAGAGCGTGGAGCTAGTGCACTTGAGTGTCAGAGCCTTTGGCAGTGCCCCCCCCCCAGCATTCTGTGAGGTGTGAACGAGAGCGTGGAGCTAGTGCACTTGAGTGTCAGAGCCTTTGGCAGAGCCCCCCCCCCCCCAGCATTCTGTGAGGTGTGAACGAGAGCGTGGAGCTAGTGCACTTGAGTGTCAGAGCCTTTGGCAGAGCCCCCCCCCCAGCATTCTGTGAGGTGTGAGCGAGAGCGTGGAGCTAGTGCACTTGAGTGTCAGAGCCTTTGGCAGAGCCCCCCCCCCAGCATTCTGTGAGGTGTGAACGAGAGCGTGGAGCTAGTGCACTTGAGTGTCAGAGCCTTTGGCAGAGCCCCCCCCAGCATTCTGTGAGGTGTGAACGAGAGCGTGGAGCTAGTGCACTTGAGTGTCAGAGCCTTTGGCAGAGCCCCCCCCCCCAGCATTCTGTGAGGTGTGAACGAGAGCGTGGAGCTAGTGCACTTGAGTGTCAGAGCCTTTGGCAGAGCCCCCCCCCCAGCATTCTGTGAGGTGTGAACGAGAGCGTGGAGCTAGTGCACTTGAGTGTCAGAGCCTTTGGCAGAGCCCCCCCCCAGCATTCTGTGAGGTGTGAGCGAGAGCGTGGAGCTAGTGCACTTGAGTGTCAGAGCCTTTGGCAGAGCCCCCCCCCCCCAGCATTCTGTGAGGTGTGAACGAGAGCGTGGAGCTAGTGCACTTGAGTGTCAGAGCCTTTGGCAGAGCCCCCCCCCCCCCCCCCCAGCATTCTGTGAGGTGTGAACGAGAGCGTGGAGCTAGTGCACTTGAGTGTCAGAGCCTTTGGCAGAGCCCCCCCCCCCCAGCATTCTGTGAGGGTGTGAACGAGAGCGTGGAGCTAGTGCACTTGAGTGTCAGAGCCTTTGGCAGAGCCCCCCCCCCCAGCATTCTGTGAGGTGTGAACGAGAGCGTGGAGCTAGTGCACTTGAGTGTCAGAGCCTTTGGCAGAGCCCCCCCCCCCAGCATTCTGTGAGGTGTGAACGAGAGCGTGGAGCTAGTGCACTTGAGTGTCAGAGCCTTTGGCAGAGCCCCCCCCCCCCCCAGCATTCTGTGAGGTGTGAACGAGAGCGTGGAGCTAGTGCACTTGAGTGTCAGAGCCTTTGGCAGAGCCCCCCCCCCAGCATTCTGTGAGGTGTGAACGAGAGCGCGGAGCTAGTGCACTTGAGTGTCAGAGCCTTTGGCAGAGCCCCCCCCCCCAGCATTCTGTGAGGTGTGAACGAGAGCGTGGAGCTAGTGCACTTGAGTGTCAGAGCCTTTGGCAGAGCCCCCCCCCCCCCAGCATTCTGTGAGGTGTGAACGAGAGCGTGGAGCTAGTGCACTTGAGTGTCAGAGCCTTTGGCAGAGCCCCCCCCCCCAGCATTCTGTGAGGTGTGAACGAGAGCGTGGAGCTAGTGCACTTGAGTGTCAGAGCCTTTGGCAGAGCCCCCCCCCGGCATTCTGTGAGGTGTGAACGAGAGCGTGGAGCTAGTGCACTTGAGTGTCAGAGCCTTTGGCAGAGCCCCCCCCCCCAGCATTCTGTGAGGTGTGAACGAGAGCGTGGAGCTAGTGCACTTGAGTGTCAGAGCCTTTGGCAGAGCCCCCCCCCCAGCATTCTGTGAGGTGTGAACGAGAGCGCGGAGCTAGTGCACTTGAGTGTCAGAGCCTTTGGCAGAGCCCCCCCCCAGCATTCTGTGAGGTGTGAACGAGAGCGTGGAGCTAGTGCACTTGAGTGTCAGAGCCTTTGGCAGAGCCCCCCCCCCCAGCATTCTGTGAGGTGTGAACGAGAGCGTGGAGCTAGTGCACTTGAGTGTCAGAGCCTTTGGCAGAGCCCCCCCCCCCAGCATTCTGTGAGGTGTGAACGAGAGCGCGGAGCTAGTGCACTTGAGTGTCAGAGCCTTTGGCAGAGCCCCCCCCCAGCATTCTGTGAGGTGTGAACGAGAGCGTGGAGCTAGTGCACTTGAGTGTCAGAGCCTTTGGCAGAGCCCCCCCCCCAGCATTCTGTGAGGTGTGAACGAGAGCGTGGAGCTAGTGCACTTGAGTGTCAGAGCCTTTGGCAGAGCCCCCCCCCCCCAGCATTCTGTGAGGTGTGAACGAGAGCGTGGAGCTAGTGCACTTGAGTGTCAGAGCCTTTGGCAGAGCCCCCCCCCCAGCATTCTGTGAGGTGTGAACGAGAGCGTGGAGCTAGTGCACTTGAGTGTCAGAGCCTTTGGCAGAGCCCCCCCCCAGCATTCTGTGAGGTGTGAACGAGAGCGTGGAGCTAGTGCACTTGAGTGTCAGAGCCTTTGGCAGACCCCCCCCCCCCGGCATTCTGTGAGGTGTGAACGAGAGCGTGGAGCTAGTGCACTTGAGTGTCAGAGCCTTTGGCAGAGCCCCCCCCCCCAGCATTCTGTGAGGTGTGAACGAGAGCGTGGAGCTAGTGCACTTGAGTGTCAGAGCCTTTGGCAGAGCCCCCCCCCCAGCATTCTGTGAGGTGTGAACGAGAGCGTGGAGCTAGTGCACTTGAGTGTCAGAGCCTTTGGCAGAGCCCCCCCCCCCCAGCATTCTGTGAGGTGTGAACGAGAGCGTGGAGCTAGTGCACTTGAGTGTCAGAGCCTTTGGCAGAGCCCCCCCCCCAGCATTCTGTGAGGTGTGAACGAGAGCGTGGAGCTAGTGCACTTGAGTGTCAGAGCCTTTGGCAGAGCCCCCCCCCCCCCCAGCATTCTGTGAGGTGTGAACGAGAGCGTGGAGCTAGTGCACTTGAGTGTCAGAGCCTTTGGCAGAGCCCCCCCCCAGCATTCTGTGAGGTGTGAACGAGAGCGTGGAGCTAGTGCACTTGAGTGTCAGAGCCTTTGGCAGAGCCCCCCCCCCCCCGGCATTCTGTGAGGGTGTGAACGAGAGCGTGGAGCTAGTGCACTTGAGTGTCAGAGCCTTTGGCAGAGCCCCCCCCCCCAGCATTCTGTGAGGTGTGAACGAGAGCGTGGAGCTAGTGCACTTGAGTGTCAGAGCCTTTGGCAGAGCCCCCCCCCCCAGCATTCTGTGAGGTGTGAACGAGAGCGTGGAGCTAGTGCACTTGAGTGTCAGAGCCTTTGGCAGAGCCCCCCCCCCCCCCAGCATTCTGTGAGGTGTGAACGAGAGCGTGGAGCTAGTGCACTTGAGTGTCAGAGCCTTTGGCAGAGCCCCCCCCAGCATTCTGTGAGGTGTGAACGAGAGCGTGGAGCTAGTGCACTTGACTGGCAGAGCCTTTGGCAGAGCCCCCCCCAGCATGGTTGTGGACAGGTCTCTGATAGCGCCCGCCACAGGCGCTGTCAGCGGATGCTGCCAAGGCCCAGGTGTCACTGGGTTCCAGAAGGAATTAGCTGAGACCCAGCAATGTCCGTCAGCCAAGGCCCATGCCCAGGATGCCCCTAACCGGCTGCCTGCTGGAAGCTGGGATTGGATGAGAGGGGCTGGGCCGTTCCATTCACTCGCTCGAGGGCCCTGGCACCAGCCTCTGTGGGCAGCCAGGACACGGGGCTAGGGGTTCCCTTGGGCCGCTCTGAGCGGCATGGAGTCCCTGGCAGAGGAGGAGATCCCTGGCGATTGAGTCTGGGCAGTGACAGGAGTTTGTTCCTTCCCTAGGCCATACCCCTTTGTGCTGTTCTACTCCAAGTTCAACGGTGTTGAGATGTGCGTGGATGCCCGCACCTTCGGCAACGACGCTCGCTTCATCAGGCGTTCCTGCACCCCCAATGCGGAGGTGAGCTGCCTCTCCCGCATCGGGCCGCCCAGAGCCCCTTGCAGGGGACCCACGTGCAGTGGCAGGGAAGGGGGGCAGAGCTGTGCAAGCGCCCTGAAAGCTGGACATGGGGGAGGGGTGTGGGGCCTGAGCGCTAGGGGCGGGAAGATGTGCAGGGCCCTCGGGCCGGGAGCGGCCCAGGTGGGCGCAGGGCAGCGGCGCAGGTCATGCTGGCGTGCCAGGCAGGGGGCACGTCTCTCCGGGAGGTGTCAGCTTGTCTGCTCCGTCTGTGCAGGTCCGCCACGTGATTGCCGACGGCATGATCCACCTGTGTATCTACGCGCTTGCTGCCATCGCCAAGGACACGGAGGTCACCATCGCCTTTGACTACGAGTACAACGTCTGGTGAGTCCCCCGTCTCGCCGGCCCGCACTGGCCTCCTGCTGGGACCTCCCCCTCACGGGCCCCCCTTGCCCAGCCAGGGGCCCGCTCCCCCTCCTCGGGGCCCCCCTCGCCCGCCGGGGGCCCGCTCCCCCTCCTCGGGCCCCCCTCGCCCGCCAGGGGCCCCCTCCCTCTCCCTCTCCTCGGGGGCCCCCCTCGCCCGCTAGGGGCCCCGTCCCTTTCCCCCTCCTCGGGGGCCCCCCCTCGCCCGCCGGGGGCCCCCCTCGCCCGCCAGGGGCCCCGTCCCTCTCCCCCTCCTCGGGGCCCCTCTTGCCCGGCCAGGGGCCTCCTCCCTCTCCCCCTCCTCGGGGCCCCCCTCGCCCGCCGGGGGCCCGCTCCCCCTCCAGCCTTCCTTTCTTTCCATTATCTACTGAATTGCATTTTAACGTTTTATTCTGCCCGGTTCTAGAGGGCTCTTGTGTGCTGTAGCAGGTGGGGAGCCAGGTCTCCTTGCCGTGGCCCCTGGTGAGTTCTGTGGTGGCAGGCGGGCCGGGAAATGCGGCGTCACACAGATGTGTTTGTCTTTCGGACCAGCAACTATAAGGTGGACTGTGCGTGTCAGAAGGGGAACAGGAATTGCCCTGTACAGAAACGGCACCCAAGCGCTGCCGAGCACCCCGCACCCGGGCCAGGCCGGCTGGTGATTGGGGCAGAGACCAGGCGCCGGAAAGCCCGTCGGAGGGAGCTGGAGCTAGAGCAGCAGGGCGCGGGGTCAGATGAGAACAGCAGCCAGCGGGCCGAGGATGCTCCAGAAGGACCTGCTGCAGCCAGCGACAATGAGGTAAGATTTCTGTGGGGCCTTCAGAAGAAGCCCTGCATCCGCCCTGTGAGCCAGACTCTCCCAGCGCTGCCGTGGGCAGTCTGCTGAGGCCTCGCTCTCTCTGCTCCAGGCTGCGGATACGGAAGAGAAGCCAGAGGAGGAGGGAGCGCACAGCAGACGGGTGAGTCAGTGGAGGTTCGGAGATGGAGCGGGGTGTTCAGTGACAGGAGTCCAGGAGGGGAACCGGGCAGACTGCACGCCAGGATTCCCGTACACGGCTGGCTAGGGACATTGAAACGCCTGGTCTGATGGGATCGCCTGCAGCAGGGCTGCTCAACATGCGGCCCACCGTGTGGTTTGGGGTTACGGGGGGCTCCACGCGGGAGCCAAACCCCAAAAGTCGTCACTAGAGCGGCCTGCTGCTGAGCTGCGGGTAGTAGCGCGATCCCTGGAGCGTTTGATTATTAGCAGCAGAGCCGACGTAAACGGGGCCCGCATGTTGTGTAGTTTTGCCTCAATCTCTAAATCCATGCCTGTCAGTGTAAAAGAAGTTATTTGCATAGATTTGCATATAGATTTGCATGTCTACGCAACCACACTTAAGTTGTGGCCCTCGGCATGTGCTGTGAGTGTCACTGTGGCCCCCGGGCTTCCAAAGTGGAATAGCCCTGGCCTGCAGTCTGCATCTGCTAGTAGCCAGGGAAGAGACTCTGGCCGGAGAAGGCTCTGAGTTACCCAAGAGAGTCCCCCAGTGCCGGGCTGCTGGGTCGGGGTCTTGCTCCTTGCCATGCTTGGGACTGGGAGGGAATCGCTCCCTGCTCAGCTCGGCAGGGACCCCAGACGGGTTCACTTCCTCTGTAGCACGGGGCGTCGGGCCCGCCCAGTGCCGCTCAGACTGGACAAGCATGCTGGTCCCTTCTGGGCTGCCGTGCCAGGAACCCTCTCCTGGGAGCAGCCACTTGCAAGGCGGCGCGTCAGCTGCCCGCGAGCACCTGGGAAGCTGCGGCCAAAGAGCGCAGAGCACTAGGCCATGCCGGGTGTCGGAGAGCGGCCTGCACGCATGGCCCAGCCGCCCGGTCTCTGAGGGCAGAGCCCCTTCGCTAGCGTGGGAGAGGCAGGGAGCTTGCTCCGGGGGGCCGCACGCAGAGAACGTTCGCGTCGCTGAATTAGTCTGTAAGAACCTACATGGGAAACGAATGCTGCGGTCAGGCACTTGCAGCAGGGTGTCCGGTTTCAGTGGGGAGCCCCCCAACCCGCTCTGTGGAGACAGGTGGGAGGGGGGCACCCTGACGTCAGCCCCACCCAGCGAGCAGGAGGGGAGCAGCAGTGGGGGGAGAGGCAGCTGAAGTAGCCAAACCCGTCCGGATCCCCTGCCAGAGGCTGCAAGCCGATCTAGGCCTGGCGACCGCTGTGCTGGGTGGTGGGTTGCAGGTCGTCTCCTCTCTCAGCACGCCTGCCAGTTCTGTTGCCGGGCGCTGAGCCAGCCTAGTTCAAGCAGTCGCCTTTCATTGAGTAATTGCAGTTCTCCAAGAATCCCCAATCCTCCCCCTGCTCAGCCCTCTTCTGTGCCATCCCCCTCCTCTCACTCCGGCTCTTTTCCTTCTTCCCGTTCTCTGGCTTGCCTGGGATTGCTGACCTGGGCCTGTGTCTGTGGGTGCTAGTCCCGGGAGGAGAGGAAGGTGGAAGCCATCATGCACATGTTTGAAAGCTTGGAGAGGAGAAAGAGAAGGCGAGAGCAGCCCTCAGACCGGACCAGCTCAGATGCCGAATTCCTGGTTAACCCTGAGACTCCTGAGCTGGAGGAGGTGAAAATGGAGACTCCGGACACTGAGGACATCACTGCAGCGTTCAGTGGGGCTGCTGCGAGCACCCCGGCCAGCAGCAGCAATGTTGGGGTGCATACGCGGCGATCCACACAGGCGCTGGTGAGTTGGAAGTGGGGCTGTCGCCTGGTCGCCCCCTGCAGGGTTCCTCTCTGGTGGCCAGCGTGTTGCTGCGCTCTCCAGCTGGCGCAGGCCGTGGGGGCAGACGCTTGCTGAGTTCCTGTTCCCAAGTGTCCCACGGCGCTGGGAGCGAGCCAGCGTGCGGGTGTTGTCTGGCGCGGTGCTGAAGCTAGGACCCTTTTGGGCCGTGCCAGTCCCTCCCTTGCCCAGCCCCGGAATGGAGGCGCTCGGCGCTGCCTGGGGCAGGAAGAAACAGGCGCGCACATGTCCCCTCTTTGAGCCCGGGGTCCAGTGCCCCAGCTGGCTAGGCTCTCCAGGGCCGGCTGGTGCTCCGAACTCCCGTGCACAGAGGAGCGTCCCAGCCTCATGCTGCGCTTTGCGCTGCAGGACCCAGGTCCGGAGAAGGCCGCCGCGAAGCCTGCCCCTGCCAAGCCTGCCCGGCCCCGGCCCAGAAGTCGCTTCTCGCGCTATCGGAGCAGCTCGGCCCAGAGGTTGAGGCGGCAGAAGCAGGCCGTGACCCAGCACGTCGAGCTCGCCCAGGCTGCCCCCGAGGAGGGACCCAACGTCAGCGCAGTGACTGCCGCGGAGGTCAGCAGCGTGGAGGGGCCAGGAGAAAGCAGGCCACTGCTGGGCTCTGACCTGCCTGTGGCGCTGCCTGCAGGCCCCCAGGTGAACCGGGCCACAGCCAAGTACCCCAAAACCAAAAAGGTAAGAGGGAGGCGGCTCGGCTGGCCCAGCGCTGTGTGGGAGGAGACCGGGCGGGGTCTGCCCTTCGCTGGGCGCTTGGTGACTGTGCGCTCTGCTCTCTTCAGTACCTGGTCACGGAGTGGCTGAATGACAAGGCCGAGAAGCAGGACTGCCCGATCGAGTGTCCTTTGCGGATTACCACAGACCCAACCGTTTTGGCAACAACTCTCAACATGTTGCCAGGTCTTCTCCACTCCCCGCTGATCTGTACCACCCCCAAACACTACATCCGCTTCGGCTCGCCTTTCGTCCCGGAGAGACGCCGAAGGCCCCTTCCGCTGGATGGGCTCTACAGCTCCTGCAAAAAGGTACGTCGGCCCGCTCCCGTGGCGTCTGGCTTGCTCTGTGGAAGCCTGGGGCTGTAAGGAAAGCCGGGAAGCAGCCTCTCTCCTCGCGTCGGGCTCCTCAGGGAATTGTGCGGGGCAGCTCCCGGGTTAGCGACCGGCTGGGTTTGGCGCCTGAGCAGAATGGTGCTGCCCGGCCACGGGAAAGTTTGGGCTGGCGCTCTGGCTGGGCGGGGCTGGAAGCAGCCAGCCGGGGGTGAGCGCCAGGTGGGTTCTCAGTGCCTCCTTTCTGGAGTGAAAGGCCTCGCTCGCTCCACCCTCCTCTTGCGGTGCGGGGGTGGCGTGGCTGACCAGCCACGGGAAGCCGCGTGATGTGGGATCTGTGGCTGTGGGGCCTGGCTCGGGGGAGGTCAGTGCTGTGTGTGCTCGAAGCTCCTGTGCGGCTGAGCTCAGAACTGGGTTTCGTCACAAGGTGTCTCTGAGTCCAGCCTGCGGGTCAGGTGGTTGGTCAGGAGTGAACCCAGGTGTCGGAGCCGGTCCTAGGCCTCGCAGGGGTCCTGGGGGGGGCGCGAGTGAACCCGGGCGTCGGAGCCAGTCCTAGGCCTCACAGGGGTCCTGGGGGGGGGTGCGAGTGAACCCGGGCGTCGGAGCCGGTCCTAGGCCTCACAGGGGTCCTGGGGGGGGTGCGAGTGAACCCGGGCGTCGGAGCCGGTCCTAGGCCTCACAGGGGTCCTGGGGGGGGGGCGAGTGAACCCAGGCGTCGGAGCCGGTCCTAGGCCTCGCAGGGGTCCTTGGGGGGGGCGCGAGTGAACCCGGGCGTCGGAGCCGGTCCTAGGCCTCGCAGGGGTCCTTGGGGGGGGGCGCGAGTGAACCCGGGCGTCGGAGCCGGTCCTAGGCCTCGCAGGGGTCCTTGGGGGGGGGCGCGAGTGAACCCGGGCGTCGGAGCCGGTCCTAGGCCTCGCAGGGGTCCTTGGGGGGGCGCTGAGGCCTCTCCCCTGAGGGTGTTACCGGAGGGCGGCTTGGCCACTTTTGATTATGCATGTCAGGGTTGCAAGCTACGTGCAGGCGCTTCACAGTCAGTGCAGCACCCTTCTGCCGCTCCTAGGCTGGAGAGGGGAGCCAGGGCCTCTGCCTTGCAGGGACTCCCGACCTGCTTGGGCGTGAGGCTTTTCTCCTCTTCGCCCCAAGCCTGGCTAGGGCTGCTCCTGGGAGAATGGCACTTGGACCTTGGCCCGGGGGCAGGGCAGGGACTCTCCCTGGCTCTGGTCCGACTTGCGAGTGAGAGCGCCCGGGAGCCGGGCTCTGCCGTGTGGCTGGGGCGTGGGCGGCTCTTCTCCCGGGGTGGTAATGGGAGCCCTTGGGCCAGCGTGAGCCGCTCTGAGCCCGCCAGCTCAGCTGAGCCTGCACCGCCGCCGGTGCCAAGCTCAGCAGCGCTGGCCCAACGTGCCGGAGCTCCGGGGGTGAAGCACCCAGGGGCCGCCCGCTGACGGAGTCTAGTTCTGTTGCAGCGTTGGATGAAACAAGCCCTGGAGGAAGGGATGGCTCAGACCTCGCCTGCTGCCCAGGACAGCAGACCCCAGTGTCTGTACCAAAGGAGCGAGAGCAGCAGCTCCTCCAGCATCTGCAAGGACAGCGCAGGTGGGTGTGCAGACTCCCGCGGGGGCCGGGCGCGGGGGAAGACGGCGATAGGAGGCGTTGGCCAGGGCTTTGCATGTTGGTCGGGTTCGTGGCAGGTGGGGCTCTCGCTGTACCACCCAGTTTCCACAGGCTCCTGTTAGCTCCTTTGCTGTGCCGGTGGGGGGATGCTCCCAGAGCTGTCTGCTGTGAGACCAGAGTCACGCCTTCGAGGGGAAAGCTGGCTGTTGCGTATGCTGAGAACTAGCAGGCTCCCAGGAACGTAGCCGGGGGCTACTCGGAAATGCTGGCCTTGGAGGAGAAAAGCGGTAGCCAAGTTGTTAAATAGTTAATTTGCATCTGTCTTTGCAGAGGAAGAGGGTGGAGATCTGCCCAAGTCAGGGATCAGTTTGCCAAGGACGACAGACGAGGAGCTAGACAGTGTACAGATAACAACAGAGTTGGTTGTTAAAAGGTTAGATGCACCAAGTTAACCGCCCAGGAGGCCTGGGTACCATGCATCCCTGAGCACAGCCTGGAGGGAGAGAGCAAAGAAACTAGAAACCGCACCCCCACGCCAATTGTAGGAGAGATTCCCAAGGTCTGGAGAGGGGCAAGCGGCTGCACTTGACAAGGCTGTGACGTGAGGAGCCCAAGAGCGGCCTGTTTCTAGCATTTCTTTGACTCGTGTTGCACTCTGGCGCCAAGGGCCTGCCACTTGAGTACTAGGAGACCCACCCTGTGGCTGCTTTGCCCCCGTGGCTTCAGCAGGGATCTGGGAGGGTCTCGCTGCCGAGAAAGGGGGAACCTGGGGGTCCAAACAACAGGCCTGCAAAGTGTGCGAGAAGGAGGGGAAGCGGGAGCTGGCTGGAGATGTCTGCGCACAAGCCAAGGGGCTCTTTGCAGTAGCTCGCCCAGCCCCAGGATGGCTGAGTGGGCGTGTAGGACCTCTGCTCAGAACGGCACTGCGCTGCATGGGAGGGGCTGGGCTCGCAGGCCACGCTAACCCGGAGGAAGCAGGCGGAGTCCAAAGGGGCGCCAGGAACAGCACCTGGGGAGCAAGGACCAGCCTAGGGAGCATGAGCGAACCGGGCCTACCATGAAGCACCCAGGGCTGGAGACGTTCCCAAGCTGAAGCTGGTGGTGAGGGAGCAGCAAACCTGACGCTCTGGAGGCCAGTGTAGCAGGAGTAAAACGCTAATGAGCCGCTAGGCAGAAAGTCTGAGACTGCCCGAGGCCCTGTCTGTGCTGGGTCCTGTCGGGAGGACGTTCCCTGCCCTGCAGAGGCTGGATCTGAAGAAGGGTTGGGTCCCATTTCTGCTTGGGACGGAGGCGACTCGTGCTGGCCTCACGGGGGCCTGTAGAGCTGGCAAGGGACCTGGGGCCAAGGGGCCAAGCTCAGCAGTCGGAGGGAGCCGGCTGCAGGCGAGGGGCGTTCTGGGCTGGCCCATTGAGCTGGGAGGGGGTAGGGTGCCCGAGACGCAGGAGGCTGTGCGCACACTGGGACGGTTCTCTCTGGTGTCTTTCCCTGGAGCCGAGCGGTCTGTGTCTCCACAATCCCGTGTGCCTTGTTGAAGGAGCGTGGGGCCGGGCTGTGTGTCTGCAGGCTGGTGACACCAGGGCTGTGCTATTCGGAGCAGGGCCAGTCCTTGACACGGCTCCCCACGGGGCGTTTCTTGTAGCGGGGTGGTCGTGATGTCGGCACCTGGCTTCCGTGCCTCCCCAACCACGTGGGAGGAGTGGGGTTCTCATGGTGTTGGGGGCGGGTCTGCTCGTGGCTTGGCACGAGTGTGCTGCCGCACGACTCAGTTGTACCGTGTTCCTCTTTCAGACCTGCTGAGCCCCCTGAAGAAGTGGAAATCTCGCTACCTGATGGAGCAGAACGTGACCAAGCTGCTGAGGCCGCTCTCTCCTGTCACGCCTCCACCTCCTGGCTCCCTGAGCCCCCGGCTGCCAGGAGAGGAGGACTGGCGCAATGGCTATGGGGGGGTGTTCTCGCCGATTCCCTCGCTGGCTGCGAGCCGCTGCAATACGCCGCTGCAGTTTGAGGTGACTTGGGGAGGCGAGAGGAGGTGCTGGGGGCAGGCATGCAGCCGAGCCAGGTCTCTCTCCTCTGGGGCATGCTGGGCTCTGGCTCCTCGAGGCCATCGGCGACGCGGTAGCTCCTCTGGGATGTGCCCTACTTCCAAGCAGGAGAGCCAGGACACGGGGCAGCTTTGCCCCCCACTGCCTTTCCTGCTGGACACAACACCGACGTCTGTCTGCTTGCACCCCTCCCCCCGCCGTGGCCCCGCAGGCCCCCAGCTCTCCAGCGTGGCTCATGTGCCACCGCCCCTGCTCCCATCCACGTGGGTAGCAGCCCCCAAATCCCAGCCCGGCGAGGGCTTGCCACTCCCTCCGCCCGGCACTTGACTCCAGTGCTGCTCCCTTTGCCTCGGGGCACCGCTCTCTGCAGGTGTATTTCCTGCTCTGCGCTATCCAAGCGGGGCTGCCTGTTCCGCCCCAGTCTGGAGCTTCTGCTTCCTCCGGCCATGATCACCTCCAGGAGGTGCAGGGGCCTGCAGTTCTCATTGGAGAGTGGAGCCCAGTGTCCTCGCTGCTGCCCTCCCACTGCCATTCAGTCCAGCCAACGGACTCGTGGTCGCTGGCTTGAGCGAAGCCTGCCTAGGCCCTGGCTCTGCTCTGCGGGGCGCGGGGCGTGCTCTGGGACACGGAGCTCTGGGGAAGCTGTTGCAGAGGGAGGCTGGCGGCGCGGCTGGGTCAGCACTGAGGAGACTACGTCTCCCAGGTCTGCAGACTGTAGCTTCCCCCTGTGGCTGTAGCCCTGGGAGAGGAGACCGCAGGGAGGGCCTTGTACCAAGAGGACAGGCTCTTCAGTTCGAGAGCTGAGGGTGATCAGCCGTTGGGTGGATGGGGAATTTGGTGACTCTAAAGCTTGAGATTAACCAGTGATTCCGAGTGCCGCATACTGAATTAATCTGCTACAGCTGCTCTTCTGGGGAGCTTGTCCCACAAACTCCTGAAACCTCTGGCAGGTCAGGCCCTTGCTGGCCAGGGCGTTAGAGCGAATTGGAAACCAGCTGACATTGGGGCCTCGGTTTGGATTGCTTTGGGGCGTCCGGTCTGTAGCAGAGTCTTGGAACATAGTGTCCGTCATGGATTCTGCCCGGGAAAGCCTGCCCGCTTGTCTGAGAGAGTTCTGAAAGGTCTTATCGCGTTGGTTTTTTGTAAGTACCCCTGTCCGGCAACCACGCACCCGTCACGGGGAGTATCCTCCCTCCACAAGAGCCACCGCCTTTCTGGCTCTCCCTGGGGGTGTTCTGGAAGATCCCATGGCCGTGGGGAGGTGTGTGCATACGCCCGTCTGACCTCTGGAGCGCTCTCAGGCACTTGCTACTATTCCTTTCATGGTACCCAACAAGAAACTCATGGGGAATTGAAGGAGCCATTTTATTTCCCCTTTGAAGTCTAATGCTAGCTACAGCGTTGGGGCATTTTCCTTAGGCTCTCCACTCTGGTCTTCCCCGTGGATTTCTCTGTTTCCTGGTGCAAACTCCTTGGCTAACAGCATCAGAAATCTAAAGAGTCAAACACTTCTGGCTAACACCTCTTCTGGCCTCTGATTTGGATACTAAGCCGTAGCATGGAATGCACTAACCCAGTCCTGTCTCTGTGCGTCCAGGAGACTTCAGAACTGCCCACCCCGCACGCCGCTCAGGCGACTTCCCGGGCGCCGTGGCTAACCTCCGCGCTTGTTTTACTTGATTTGATTTTGCTTCTTGACTTTTGAAGTAGATGAATAACAAGATGCTTTTCCCTCCTAGAACGTATCCTCCCCTGAGAGTTCCCCTGCGCATAGGCCCGAGTCCCTGTCACCCGAGGTAGTTATCACACCGTCTCAATTGCGCTTGGAGGCTGTGTGCGTGAACCTGTGTGTGCGTGAACCTGTGTGTGCATGAGAGAGATTGAACCTGTGTGTGTGTGTGCGTGAACCTGTGTGTGAGTGTGAACCTGTGTGTGTGCGTGCGTGCGTGAACCTGTGTGTGTGTGTGTGTGTGAACCTGTGTGTGCGTGAGAGAGATTGAACCTGTGTGTGTGTGTGTGTGTGTGAACCTGTGTGTGCATGAGAGATCGAACCTGTGTGTGTGCGTGAACCTGTGCGTGAACCTGTGTGTGTGCGTGTGTGTGTGCGTGAACCTGTGTGTGTGTGTGCGTGCGTGAACCTGTGTGTGTGTGTGTGTGAACCTGTGTGCATGAGAGAGAGATTGAACCTGTGTGAACCTGTGTGTGCGTGAGAGAGAGATTGAACCTGTGTGTGTGTGTGAACCTGTGTGTGCGTGAGAGAGAGAGATTGAACCTCTGTGTGTGTGTGTGTGTGTGTGTGTCTGTGTGTGAACCTGTGTGTGCGTGAGAGAGAGATTGAACCTGTGTGTGTGCGTGCGTGAACCTGTGTGTGTGTGTGAACCTGTGTGTGCGTGAGAGAGAGAGATTGAACCTGTGTGTGTGCGTGCGTGAACCTGTGTGTGTGTGTGAACCTGTGTGTGCGTGAGAGAGATTGAACCTGTGTGTGTGCGTGCATGAACCTGTGTGTGTGTGTGAACCTGTGTGTGCGTGAGAGAGAGATTGAACCTGTGTGTGCGTGCGTGAACCTGTGTGTGCGTGAGAGAGAGATTGAACCTGTGTGTGTGTGAACCTGTGTGTGCGAACCTGTGTGTGCGTGAGAGAGAGATCAAACCTGTGTGTGTGTGAACCTGTGTGTGCGTGAGAGAGAGATCAAACCTGTGTGTGTGTGTGAACCTGAGTGTGTGAACCTGTGTGTGCATGAGAGAGAGATCGAACCTGTGTGTGCGTGAACCTGTGTGTGAAAGAGAATGTGAACGTGTGTGTGTGTGTGTGTGTGTGTGTGTGTGTGTGTGTGTGTGTGTGTGTGTGTGTGAGAGAGAGAGAGATCCAGAGGCTCGGAAGGGCGGGATGGCGTGAGAGTGAGAATGGGAACGGGGGGCAGGGCGCGTCAGAGGAAGGAGGAGGAGAGGCTGCCGGGTTACCGAGGGAGGCCGACTACAGGCAGTAAAACGGATTGCTCTGGAAACGGGGCTGTGTTTATCCTCTGGCGGGAAACGGAGGCAGAGGGTGAGGAACCAGTGTCTCGGCTATTGGGGCGAAAGGAAAGAGGTCTGGGGAGCCTGGAATGACCCACTTGGTGTTCGTCTCGGCTCAGTACACGTGTCCGTGGTGGCTGCTGCTTGTGGCAATCAGGGCGGGTGTGACGGAGGGAGGAGCCTGCTGCTGTTCAGATGGAGTGTGCCGGAGCTGTTAGCACCCTCAGCGCTCCTTGGTTTGGACCAGCCACCCGGGACAAGGTTGTGTACGTGGCCTGTGGGCTTCAGACGGACCCATCCTCTCCCTGCAGCCTAAGTCTGCCAAGCCAGTACCAGGGAGGAGGAGTCCAGAGAGCTGCAAAGCGCTACTGTGGCCGTTCCATTCCTGGGGATACAGCTGGTGCTCTAGGGGACTGGAACAGGTCGGGGGTGCAGCCATGACACGGGGCAGGCGGTTCCTGGGAGCTGCAGGCAGTGCAGGACATGACCTCAGGTGCTGTGATGGTGGGAAAGGACCCACCCACGGTTTGGCTCTTGAGCGCTATCGGCAGGAAAGGGGATGTAATCCTGGGCCGGGCCGGGAGCTGAGGGGTGCATCTGCACCTTGCCTCTGGCGGCTGCTCCGTGCTGTGACCAGAGCAAAGGAGTCGTCGACCTGGCTCTTACGGGTGTGAAGTGTCAAAGGGGGCCCCCTTGGGCTCCTTGTCTGAGATTCCCAGAGCTGAGATGCAGTGGAAGGTGGGAATCTTGTAAAGGAGTGAGGCCGTGTCAGCCCAGAGCCCCCAGCTGCTGCGGTAGAACAGAGGAGGGCAGCTGTGTTCGTGCTAGCGGCTCCCAGGTCTGGTGACCTCAGTGCTCGGGGGCCTGGGCCGTGGATTGTCCTGGCAGAGAGGTGCTTGCCGTCTTTGATAGTCGAGGGGTTGGCTGCTAAGCCAGCCAGTGAGCAGTGAATGTTCTTGGACCATCCCCCACAGCTGGTAGCTGAGTGCCGTGTGCGAGTGTCACGTGAAGACGGGAGTTCTTTTCTGGGTCCAGCAGACTGGACAGCCATGCTTGGCTCATTCCGTACTGCTCCGTCCCGGCCACGTGATACTTCGGCTCTGCCTAGGTGGAGCCATTAAAACCCTGCAGCTGCCTCACTCTCTGGGGCTGCAAAGTGTCTAGGTAGATGCGTAGGCTGGAGCCCAGCCTGTGGGAGCCGCCACCCTTGTAGAACCCAGGGCTCAGGCAAGCGCTGCAGCCTGAGTCAGCTGACCTGGGCCAGCACAGCTGGGATGCAGGGTTCTAATCCCCATTTAGAAGGCATCAGAGCGGAGCGAGAGAGGACGCTGGGGATCATGAGAGGAGCGAGTGGCTTTTGGAGAAAGTGTTTCCTGATGTTAAAAGTTTCTCTTCCCACCTGTGTCTTCTCCTCCCGTCCCGTGCCTCTTGGTTTGTCTAGCTCTGCCTTCGGACGGACCTGGACTTGGGGAAGGCGGGCTGCCTGGATTCCAGTGCTAACACCTGTCCAGAGAGACCATCCCCGCTCAGCTCGGGCCTCCCGGATCTGCCTCCACAGTCCTCCGTTCCCTTGGCATCTGAGAGCAGCTTCCCAGGAAAGGCTGGAGAGGCACAGCTGCTGCTAAGAAGCTCTGAGCAGGCCTTCCGGACAGAGTTTAATTTAATGTATGCCTTCTCCCCTTTGAACGCTATGCCCCGTGCCGATGGGTTGGTGCGGGCTAACCCTCAGGCAGGAGACAGGAAGCCACTGACTTCAGAAGGGGCATGCTGCATCTCTCCTGCAGACGGATACTTCAGCAGACATGAGCTGGGACTTCTTAAAGAGACAGTGCACGGATCCATGTCTCCTGCTGGCGAGAGGGTTGGTGAAGGAGTCAAATCTACTCCCCAAAACCCACCACAAAGGAAGAAGGCAAGTATGAAATCACAGGTGATATCAATTGAGAGGGGTGGCCAGTGCCAGGGGGAGAGGAATAACCCAAAGACTCTAGAGAGACTAGAGCCATGGGCAGAAATAACAATTGAGACTCAGCTTGATGAAGCTAATACATGTGAGGAGAAAGAACCCGAACACCTACACTGAATGAGTGAGAGAGAGGCTGAGGCAGACCAGCAAATGGACAGGGAGTTGCCAAGGCTTTGAACTAAGGCATTGGAAGGGCCCATGGAGTAGTAACAGGTAGGTGGGAAGCAAGACTAAGAGGAAAATCAGCTGAAGAGAGTTGGCAGCTTTTCACAGGAGCATTAAGGGCCCAAAAGCAAATGATTCTGCTGTGTACGAATGACAGAAAGTCTGGCAAGGGACAACCTTAGCTTAGCCAGGAGACCTTACATGATCTAAAAATCAAAAAGGAGTCATATAAAAAGTGGAACCTAGGTTAAACTACAAAAGATTAATATAAGCAAATAATGCAAGTCTGTAGGAGCAAGATTAGCAAGACCCAGGCACAAAACGAGCTCGGTCTAGCTAGAAACATAAAGGATAACAAGAAAACATTCTACAAATATATTAGGAGCAAGAGGAAGACTAAGCACAGGGAAGGCCCACTGCTCAGTGAGGAGGGAGGAACAACAACAGAAACTTGGAAATGGCAGAGGTGCTTAATGGCGTCTTTGTTTCCATTTTCACCAAGAAGTCTGATAATGAAGGAATGCCTAACGTAGTGGGAATGGGACAGATTTAGAAGATAAAATTTAAAAAGACCAAGTTAAAAATCACTTAGAAAAGTTAGATGTCTCAAAGTCACACCAGGGCCTGATGAAATGCATCCTAGAATACTCAAGGAGCTGATAAAGGCGGTAACTGAGCTTTTAGCTATTAACTTTGGAAAGTCATGGAAGTCAGGAGAGATTCCAGAGAACTGGAAAAGGGCAAATCTAGTGCCCATCTATAAAGAGGGAAATAAGAACAACCCAGGAAACTACAGACCGGTCAGTTTAACTCTGGGCCAGGGAAGATAATGGAGCAAGTAATTAAGGAATTCATCTGCAAACACCTGGAAGATAATATGGTAATGGCCAGCATGGATTTGTAAAGAACAAATCATGTCAAACCGATCCGATAGCTTTCTTTGATAGGATAACGAGCCTAGTGGATAAGGGAGAAGTGGTGGGCGTGGTCTACCTACACTTTAGTAAGGCATTTGACATGGTCTTGCATGATCTTCTTATCAACAGACATGAGAAATACAACCTAGAAGGGGCCACTATGGGGGGGTGAAGAACTGTCTGGAGAACCATTCTCAGGGATTGGTTATTAATGGGTCAGTCATGCTGGAAGAGCATAACGAGTGGAATTCCACAGGGGGCCCGTTTTGGGACGGGTTCTGTTCGATATCTTCAGCAACAATTGAGAAATTGGCATAGAGAGGACAATTATTAAGTTTGCGGATGATCCCAAGCTGGTAGGGGTTGCGACTGCTCTGGAGGATGGGTCAGAATTCAAAATGATCTGGACAAATTGGTGAAATGGTCTGAGATAAACAGGATGAGGTTTAATAAAGACAAATGCAAAGTGCTCCACTTAGGCAGGAACAATCAGTTCCATACATACAGAATGGGAAGCGACTGTCTAGGAAGGAGTCCTGCAGAAAGGGATCTAGGGGTCAGAGTGGACCACAAGCTACATGTGAGTCAACAGTGTGACACTGTTGCCAAAAAAAAAAAAAAGCAGCAGCAGACATGATTCTGGGCTGCATTAACAGGAGTGTTGTGAGCAAGACACGAGGAGTCATTCTTCTGCTCTACTCTGCGCTGGTTAGGCCTCAGTAGGAGTATTGTGTCCGGTTTTGGGCACTGCATTTCAAGAAAGATGTGGAGACATTGGAGAAGGTCCAGAGAAGAGCAACAAGAATGATGAAAGGTCGAGAGAACATGAGCTATGGGGGGGGGGGGGACTGAAAGATTTGGGCTTGTTTTGTTTAGAAAAGAGAAGACTGAGAAGGGACATGATAGCAGTGTTCAGGTATCTAAAAGGATGTTGAAAGGAAGGGGGTGAAGATTTATTCTCCTTAATCTCTGAGGACAGGACAAGAAGCAATGGGCTTAAACTGCAGCAAGGGAGCTTTAGGTTGGACATGAGGGAAAACTTCCTGCCTGTCAGAGTGGTTAAACACGAATAAATTGCCTGGCGATGTTGTGGAATCTCCATCACTGGAGATAAGAGCGGCCATCCTGGGTCAGACCAAAGGTCCATCCAGCCCAGTATCCTGTCTGCTGACAGTGGCCAATGCTGGGTTCCCCAGAGGGAGTGAATCAAACAGGTAACAATCCAGCGATCTCTCTCCTGCCGTCCATCTCCACCCTCTGACACACAGAGGCCAGGGACACCATTCCTACCCAGCCAGGCCAACAGCCATTCATGGACTGAACCTCCATTGATTTATCTAGTTCTCTTTTAAACCCTGTTCTAGTTCTAGCCTTCACCCCTCCTCCGGCAAGGAGTTCCACAGGTTGACACTGCACTATACAAAGAAGACCTTCCTTTTATTTGTTTTAAACCTGCTACCCATTAGTTTCATTTGGTGGCCCCTAGTTCTTATATTATGGGAACAAGTAAATAACTTTTCCTTATTCACTTTCTCCACACCACTCATGATTTTATAGACCTCCCTTTAGTCTCTTTTCCAAGATGAAAAATCCTAGTTTCTTTAATCTCTCCTCATACGGGACCTGTTCCAAACCCCTAATCATTTTAGTTGCCCTTTTCTGAACTTTTTCTAATGCCAGTAGATCTTTTTTGAGATGGAGACCACATCTTTATGCAGTATTCAAGATGTGGGCATCCCATGGATTTATATAATGTCTTACTCTCTATCCCTTTTTTAATGATTTCTAACATCCTGTTTGCTTTTTTGATTGCCGCTGCACACTGCGTGGACGTCTTCACGATAACTAGCCACGATGACTCCAAGATCTCTTTCCTGATTAGCTGTAGTTAAATTAGCCCCCATCATATTATATGTATAGTTGGGGTTATTTTTGCCAATGTGCATTGCTTTACATTTATCCACATTACATTTCATTTGCCATTTTGTTGCCCACTCACTTAGTTTGGGGAGATCTTTTTGAAATTCTTCACAGTCTGCTTTGGTCTTAACTATCTTGAGCAGTTTAGTATAGTCAGCAAACTTTGCCACCTCACTGCTTACCCTTTTCTCCAGATCGTTTATAATAAGTTGAATAGGATTGGTCCTAGGACTGACGCTTGGCTGAACAGTGACCTGCGATGTAGAAGGCCTGTGAAAGTACTTCATGCAGTAGTCCCTTGTGTCGTGTGCCAGAACAAAGCAAAGGAGACTGTCTTGCCCTGAATTAAAAGGAAAAAATATGTAGCACTTTAAAGACTAACAAGATAGTTTATTAGGTGATGAGCTTTTGTGGGCGAGTAGAAGTGCCTATTTCTGCTATCCTATCTGGGTACAAAGCAAAGGAGTTTTTTGGCTAGCTGTTCTTCAAAGTCCTTTTTGGCTTTTCTTATTACACTTGTACACTTCATTGGCAGTGTTTATGCTCCTTTCGATTTTCCGCACTAGGATTGGACTTCCACTCTTTAAAAGATGCCTTTTTATCTCTCACTGCTTCTTTTACATGGTTGTTAAGCCACAGTGGCTCTTTTTTAGTTCTTTTACTGTGGTTTTTAATTTGGGCTCTACATTTACGTTGGGCCTCTGTTATGGTGTCTTTGAAAAGTGTCCGTGCAGCTTGCAGGGATTTTACTTTAGTCACTGTACCTTTTCATTTCTGTAAACGAACCTCCTCATTTTTGCATAGTTCCCCTTTTTGAAATGAAATGCCAGAGTGTTGGGCTGCTGAGGGGTTCTTCCCACCACAGGGATGTTAAATGTTATTCTAGTATGGTCCTGTTGGACCTGATCCTGTGCACCACTCAGGACTAAATTGAGAATTGCCTCTCCCCTTGTGGGTTCCTGTACCAGCTGCTCCAAGAAGCAGCCATTTAAGGTATCGAGAAATTTTGTGTCTGCATTTCGTCCTGAGGTGACACGTACCCAGTCAATATGGGGATAATTGAAACCCCCCACTATTATTGAGTTTATTTTGATAGCCTCTCCAATCTCCCTTAGCATTTCATAGTCATAGATATTTAAGAGCAGGCTGGACAGACACCTGTCACGGATGGTCTAGACCAGGGCTACTCAACTTTGGAAGCCCCGAGGGCCGCAGTGATACTTATAGCACATGCCGAGGGCTGCAACTTAAGTGTGAGTGCATGTACAGCAAATATATATGCAAATAGCTTCTTTCACACTGACGGGCATGAATCCAAAGATTAAGGCAAGACTATACAACACGCAGGCCCATTTCAGTCAGTTCTGCTGATATTAATAAAATGCAACATTTACCCCATTTCCACCCATATGACAGCACTTGTCATGAGCAATGACAGTCCAGGAATTTAACTACTGATCGGCATCTCAGCAGAAGACCATTCTATTGACTCTTTTCTCTAGCCGCTGGCCGTGTGTTGAGTCCTGTGTAACCCAAACTGCACCACGGGCTGCAACAAACAATCAGTGTGTTGAGTAGCCCTGGTCTAGACCAGGAAAAGGGACCACACAGTCTCACCTTGGTGAAACAGGAATCGCTTAGCTGGGTGGCAGTAAGCGGGGCTTTAACACTGTAGAAACAGGTAAAGAGTATGACTATCAAGAGGGGTGTGGAGTTGCTTAGTGAAATAAAGAGATTCCGGACCCAGAGGTTGGCTGACATCCGGAGGCTGATGGAGTCTGCTTACCAGGAGAGACTCTCAAACACTGAAATCTTCTCTTCTCCCCAGGGAAGTGAGAGCAGCCTCATCACTTAACACTTCAGGCATTTCAATCTAGAGACATTAGAAGGCTGCTCAGTGCTCCCTAGGAACCAGCTGCGGCTCCTGCCTGGGACCTAGTGAGCTATAGCAGTAGATGCAGTACGGTTTGATTTGGAGTGAAGATCACGTCCCAGAGGAGGGCCGTACAAAGTGCACACTTACACAGCAGTACCCAGCAGTGCCTTTTGGCCGTGCTTAGATGCTTTGAGTGTGAGAACAGAACAAACAACTTTGTTTTTCTTGTCAATTTGACGTCTAAGAACTGTCCACCTCGTGAAAGAACCTCTGCCCCTGTTTCTGGGGTTGTTTTTAGAGAGAGAGTTCTACAGTTGTCATCAAATCTAGCCCTGTGGTGTCCAACCAGTTCTGAAGCAGTGGCCACTATGGTGATTACTGCTGTATTGAACTAGCCACCCTCAACTGGCCAAATAGCCATGTTTGTTCAGGCCAGCTGGCCACGTAGCCACATGTAGCTAGTGGCTAGCTTGTTGGACACCTCGGGTCTAGCCTGTTACTCAGACACTGCACATTTGTGATAAACTCTTCAGTATAGCTGAATGATGGGCCATGCTCCCAGCAGACTCCAGGAGGTGAGCTTTTATCACAAAGGAGACGACTGAAGGTAATCACAAATGGCCCTATTTTGGAGCCCTTTGGCCTCTGCGTCCCCTGTGCCCCATGACTCAATGCTAGCCTCTGAGAGTCAAGAAGGGACCGCTCCGATGGATTCTGACACCCTATGTAACACAGGCCAGACAACGTCTACAAAGCAGTTCCTACCGCACATCTCAGTGAATGGAGAATCCACCACAGCCTCTGGCAAACTGTCCCAATAGTTAATTACTCGCACCATTACAAATGTTGCTTAATTTGCTGTCTGAATTTGCCTAGCTTCAACTTCCAGCCATTGGATCATGTTACTCCCGTCTGTGGGAGACTGGAGAGCCTACCTATAAATATTTCCTCCCGGTGTAGGTCTATAGAGCCTAATCAAGTCGCCCTTAATCTTCTCTTTGTTAAGCTGAGTTTATGAAGTTCCTTGAGTCTATGATTATCGGGAGTGTTTTCTAAGCCTTGACTCATTCTCATGGTAAACCCTTTCCAATTTATCCTGGTCACCAGAACTGCATATCACATTCCAGCAGCGATCACGCCATTGCCAAGTAACAGTGGTAAAATAACCTCTTCGCTCCAACTCAAAACTGCCCTCTTGATGTATCCCGTCTCATTCGCTCTTGACCCATTATTATACTGGAATAATCAGGTGAACGTGAGCTTCATCGCAACCCCCAAGTCTCCGCTGAATCACAGCTTTCCTATATTTGGGATGAATTGTGTTTAATCAGCTAAACGAGTAGTCGATGGAATTTCCATTGGAAGCAGTGGGCTGTGCCCATGAGAGCTCATGGTCCCATCTCCATATTTGGTTAGTCTGTAAGGTGCTGCAGGACTGTTTGTTGTGTTTTAAGTTTTTCCAGTGGCAGACTAACTCAGCTTCCCCTTTGATCCTTGTGCCCAGTTTACCAAGTGAGCCAGATTACCCTAAGGGCATGTCTACACTACCCGCTAGATCAAGAAGCAAGGGGGGGTTGACTTGTCACATCGTATAGATAGGAGAAATCGACCACCAAGTGCTCTCCCGTCAACTCCCCCTTGTCCTCTTGAAAGAGAAGTGTCGGTGGAGTTGACGGGGGAGTGTCAGCCATGAGCTCACTGCAGCGAAGATGCCAGAATAAGTCGATCTAAACAAAACTCTTAGATGCAAACTCTCCTGATGCTATTAAATTAGACATTTTTAACATCTATTTAATGCACTCCAGATCTGGAAAGGACTCGCCATGTCCCCAAGCCCAGCCCCTTGCACGCGTGGCAGGACTGAGCTGCACCTAGGCCATCTCCAGCAGGTGTCTGTCCAGCCTGCTCTGAAAACTCTCCAGGGATGGAGATTCCACACTCGCCCCAGGCAATTTATCCCAGTATTTAACCACCCTGACAAGCGGGAAGTTTCTCCTGGTGTCCAACCTGACCCTCCCTTGCTGCAACTTAAGCCCCTTGCTTCCTGGCCTGTCCTCAGAGGCCAAGGAAAACAGTTTTTCTCTCTCCTTGTAACCCCCCTCCCTTTAGATACTTGAAAACCGCTAGCATGTCTCTTTTCACACTAACCAGGCCCAGTTCTTTCAGTCTCCCCTCACAGGTCGTGTTTTCCAGACCTTTCATCATTTTTGTTCCTCTTTTCTGGACCCTCTCCAGTTTGTCCACATATTTCCTGAAATGTGGGGCCCAGAACTGGACACTACTCCAACTGAGGCCTAACCAGTGCAGAGTAGAGCGGCAGAATTACAGAATGACCTCTCCTGTCCTGCTCTCAACACTCCTGTTAGTACAACCCTGAATGATACTTGATTTTTTTTTTTTGGCAACACTGTCACACTGACTCATACAGTCCCCTGTGATCCCTAGATCCCTTTCTGCAGTATTCCTTCCTAGACAGTCATTTCCCATTTTGAAAAAAACTTTAAAAACAATGAATGGTTCTGCAGCACCTTAGAGACTAACAAAAAATGTAGATAGTGTCATGAGCTTTGGAGGACACAACCCACTTCTTCAGATGAATGGAGTAAGGGGCCCAGAGAGACAAGTAAATAACAGAGAAAGAGGGGATGGAGCAGGAAAGAGGAGAAATAAGATATTGAACAGAACCAGTCCCAAATCGGAACCCTGCGGAACCCCACTTGTTATGCCCACCTACATGACTGTGAACCGTTAATAACGACTCTCTGAGTACGGTTATGCACCCACCTTATCGTAGCCCCAGCTAGGTTGTATTTCCCTAATTTATTGATAAGGTCATGTGAGACCATGTCAAATGCCTTACTAAAATCTAGCTATACCACGTCCACTGCTTCTCCTGTGATGAACTGGGCCGGGTGTGGGCACTGCTGAGGGCGTCAGCTCAGGGCGAATTGCTCAAAACTGGGGATGCTTACAGCCCTCGACTGGAGACCTTTCCCAGACAGGCCACACACCAGTCACACCGAGCGCTCCAGCTGCCAATGTGAACAGCAGGAAGCCTCATGAGCAAAACCCCTCAGACACCTCAGCTCTCCCTGTGCCACAATCAGCCCCGGGCCTGCACACAGGTGAGGGGGTATAGAACCTGATCTCACTCACCCCGAACAGGTCCTCCCTGTCCCAAAGACCCAGCCCCAGTTCCTGGTCAGTTTATACTCTGGATCTTCCCCACAAGAGCCGCTGGGCCGGTCCTTTAGCATCGACACTCTAAAGGTTTATTAACAGAAATAAGAAAAGGCTGAGAGTGAGGTTGTTAATGAAAATGCATCACATGCACCAGTCCCCCAGTTCTGGATGCAGGCTCTCAGCAGAGCTGTTACAAACTGCCAGCTTAGACGTCTCTGGTGTCCATTCTATGGCAGAGTGGGTCAGCGATCCTTCCCAGCTCCCTGTCCCTGCATCTGGAAGCCAGAGCAAGATGGAGACAGCCTCATGGGATTTTTATATTCCTGGTGTCTCCCAAACTGAAGCTGGTCACATGATCAAGGGACCTGTCTGTGTTTCCCAGGCCAGTAGCCATGAGGCACTGGTGGGTCTGCGGGCTTCCAGATGGGTTCTCCAGGGGTGTGTTGGCCATGCAGAGCCATTGTCCATGGAGCAGGGCTAGTTAGCCCAGCCTTTCCTCATGACAGGCAGGCCAGGCCCATGGCTCCCTCCCGGGCGGAGACCAGTCACAGTACCAGCACAGAGCCCATGTTCATAACTCCACGCACAGGAGTGTCATACGTAGATTCACAGGTGCACACCTTCCTTTGACCTCACATGGCCCCTTTGTATCCAGTCTGGGGCAACCCAGCCCTGTGGGCACAGCAGTGATCTGTCTGCTCCCTTCAGATCCAATAACGTGACACTCCTTTAGCCACAAGACTTCTTATCCTATCAAAGGAAGCTATCCGATTGGTTTGACCTGATTGGCTCTTTACAAATCCATGCTGGCTGTTACCTTCCCCGCGTTATCTTCCAGGTGTTTGCAGATGAATTCCTTAATTACTTGCTCCATCATCTTCCCTGGCCCAGAGTTAAATTGACTTGTCTGGAGTTTCCTGGGTTGTTCTTATTTCCTTTTTTATAGATGGGCACTAGATTTGTCCTTTTCCAGTCTCCCGGAATCTCTCACGACTTCCATGTTTTTTCAAAGATGATAGCGAAAGGCTCAGATACCTCCTCTGTCAGCTCCTTGTGGATTCTAGGGTACATTTAACATGAAGACATCTAACTATTCTAAGTGATTTTTAACTTGGTCTTTTTTTATTTTATCTTCAAAACTTACCCCCTTCCCACTAGCATTCACTATGTTAGGCATTCCTTCATCATCAGACTTCTTGACACACACAAAAACAAAGAAGTCATGAAGCACCTCTGGCATTTCCACGTTTCCTGTTGTTGTTCCTCCGTCTTCATTAAGCCATGGGCCTACTCTGTCCTTGGTCTTCCTCCTGCCATGCTCGTTTCCCAACAGATGTTTAGTTGGTTCAAGTGCTCCCTCGCCCCCAAGTTCTACGCTTTGGATGACTGTTGTTTTAAAAAAGCCTCGTCCACCTCTTCTTCCTGGGTAGGGAATCTGTAGTAGACCCCTAGCATGACATCACCCTGTTTTTTACCCCTTTTAACCTAACCCAGAGACACAATATGTCTGACTCCTACATCTCTTTCCACCTCAATCAAGTATGTACATTTTTCTGTATGTGAGGGGAGGAGAACACGGTTGACTGCACCTTACAGAATCTTTTGCTCTGTCTTTCACCCAACAGCGTGAGTGTCCCCACTTTTGCAAACCGCAGTTCAGTGCTTCTGGTGTTAGCAGGATTGGAAGCCTTGAAATGGCCACTTGCAGCTGCTGCTGAGTCAAATAGATGTGACCTGAGCAGGGTGAAACGACAGTGTGTGAAATGCAGCGCAGGCCATGGCGGCCTCAGACCTTGCAACACTGCTAACACCGGTGGAGCAGGGCCAGTGTGAGCAGGAGTGAGAACTGGTTTGCAGTGATGCAGGTGTATTAAAATGCCCCAAACGAGAACCCCCAGGCAGGCTATTCTCCCCAAGGGACAGGAGGAGAGAACAGCATATGGCAGATGTTAGTCACATTGTTTAATACAGAGCTAGAAGGTGCTCGGACAGCCATGGTGATGGACGTGGTGCAGAAACCTCCCGAGACTAAAAGTAGAGAGTGGCTTTGTTTCCGGCGTTCAGAGCGCTGAGGAGGGTGCCGGGGGGACCTTTAGTGTGCGTGTTGTCAGGAGGATTTGGCAACGGAACAGAGGCCGTGGAAAGAGTTTGCGATTAGGGAGGTGCAGAGATGTGGGGATAAACTCACTCTTAACGCTGTGTTTCTTCTGAAATGATCATCAGTTAAATAGCTAAGTATGGAAAACTATGGCAGGCACACCTCCGAGCTAGTTGTTCTTTCTAAATTCAGGAAGATGTGATTCCAGTATAAAAAGGATGCAAACTTTATTTTCTTTGTATGCAGAGCTACAAATGGACATTGTTCTAAATGAGCATTTAAATTCTACAGCCGAATTACGCGGCTGAGGTGGATTCTATGGTAAATTTGCAATCACTTCATGGGGTTCTGGTTATAAGCTTAAAATTCATGACCTTATTTTTGATAATTCCTTATTTGCCAGTCATATGCTAAATATGCTCTCACGGGTATGCAGTCTCTCACGTGGGGGTTTGAAATTGCCTTGGTGCGTGATTTGTACAGCCGAATCCTTTCCTCTCTGTCCCAGCTGTAAAATCCCTACCTGTGTCCTGGGGGTGGCTTCCCTTGTGTTGGTCACATGCTTGAGACCCCTGCATGACAGGAATGAGAGATGCAGATGGCAGCTCAGGGACGTGTCCTTGCGTTTCAGGCGTGTTCCTAGGCAGCACACGAAGGGAGAGCGCCCTTCCCCCAGGGGCCTGGCCGCTGAGCGATGTGTCTGTTGCACCCAGGCTCAGGAGGGCTTTTCTCTTTCAGGTTTCCCTGCTGGAGTATCGCAAGCGAAAACAGGAAGCCAAGGAGGGAAGCGATGCCGGGCGGTGCGCAGCAACTCCTGCCCGACCAGGCAGCCTCAGCTCTGGGCCTGAGACCGATGCAAGCAGCATGCAGGGCTCAGGAGTCCGAGCCCCCTCCTCACCCCCAAGTGGATTCTCTCCCTCCCATCCCCCCATGCCTCACCTAGAGGAGATCAGTCCGCCAGGGGCGCCTAGTTCCTCCGCCTCACACTGCAAATCCCAGGAGAACATCAGCAGCAGATGGTGGTGAGTGTTCGCTTTCCTCATTCAGCTGTTGGGGCTTCATAGGAAGCTGGTCAGACTCTGCATGGTGGTGTGCAAAGGCCTTTTTCCCATGACCCCCTGGCATCCAGCACGCAGGCCACTGGCAACATGCAGCTTTTGGCCGCTTGGGCGCGGCTAGCTGGACTGAGCGACTCCTTGGCCGCTTGGGCGCGGCTAGCTGGGCTGAGCGGCTCCTTGGCCGCTTGGGTGCGGCTAGCTGGGCTGAGCGGCTCCTTGGCCGCTTGGGCGCGGCTAGCTGGGCTGAGCGACACGGCTCCTTGGCCGGTTGGGGCGCGGTTAGCTGGGCTGAGCGACACGGCTCCTTGGCCGGTTGGGGCGCGGATAGCCGGGCTGAGCGGCTCCTTGGCCGGTTGGGCGCGGCTAGCTGGGCTGAGCGACGCGGCTCCTTGGCCGGTTGGGCGCAGCTAGCCGGGCTGAGCGACGCGGCTCCTTGGCCGGTTGGGGCGCGGCTAGCTGGGCTGAGCGGCTCCTTGGCCGGTTGGGCCGCGGCTAGCTGGGCTGAGCGGCTCCTTGGCCGGTTGGGGCGCGGCTAGCTGGGCTGAGCGGCTCGGCTCCTTGGCCGGTTGGGCGCGGCTAGCTGGGCTGAGCTACGCGGCTCCTTGGCCGGTTGGACGCGGCTAGCTGGGCTGAGCGGCGCGGCTCCTTGGCCGGTTGGGCGCGGCTAGCTGGGCTGAGCGACGCGGCTCCTTGGCCGGTTGGGCGCGGCTAGCTGGGCTGAGCGACGCGGCTCCTTGGCCGGTTGGGCGCGGCTAGCTGGGCTGAGCGACGCGGCTCCTTGGCCGGTTGGGCGCGGCTAGCTGGGCTGAGCGACGCGGCTCCTTGGCAGGTTGGGCGCGGCTAGCTGGGCTGAGCGACGCGGCTCCTTGGCCGGTTGGGCGCGGCTAGCTGGGCTGAGCGACGCGGCTCCTTGGCCGGTTGGACGCGGCTAGCTGGGCTGAGCGACGCGGCTCCTTGGCCGGTTGGGCGCGGCTAGCTGGGCTGAGCGGCGCGGCTCCTTGGCCGGTTGGGCGCGGCTAGCTGGGCTGAGCGGCGCGGCTCCTTGGCCGGTTGGGCGCGGCTAGCTGGGCTGAGCGACGCGGCTCCTTGGCCGGTTGGGCGCGGCTAGCTGGGCTGAGCGGCTCGGCTCCTTGGCCGGTTGGGCGCGGCTAGCTGGGCTGAGCGGCGCGGCTCCTTGGCCGGTTGGGCGCGGCTAGCTGGGCTGAGCGGCTCGGCTCCTTGGCCGGTTGGGCGCGGCTAGCTGGGCTGAGCGGCTCGGCTCCTTGGCCGGTTGGGCGCGGCTAGCTGGGCTGAGCGGCTCGGCTCCTTGGCCGGTTGGGCGCGGCTAGCTGGGCTGAGCGGCTCGGCTCCTTGGCCGGTTGGGCGCGGCTAGTTCGCAACTGCTTGGGCACCTCGGCATTAGAAAGTCAGACAAAACTGGCAGGTGTCTGCTCACCGTGGATGGGTTCTCTGCGTGGCCCACTGTCAGAAAGGATATATCCCCCCATCCCATGGCCTCCAGGCTGAGACTTGCACCTTTGGCCCCATGGCACATGCAGGAGATGAGGGGCAGCACTTGGCACATCTCCTGTTTTCCTCATCTCAAATGCAAATACCCTAGAGCAGGGGTCTCCAGCCTGTTTAAGCACGAGATCACTTTTTGAATTTACGTGCCATCCAGGATCTACCTTGTACCCAGATCCCCTGGCCCCACCTCCCTTGTGCCCCTTCTCCGAAGCCCCGCCCCTGCTCACTCCATCCTCCCTTTCACCAGGCAGGGCAGGGCTGGGGTGCAGGCTCTGGTCTTGAATTAAGGGATTTGGATTGTGCCAGGGGCTCTGAGCTGAGCTTGAGGCAGGCATTTGGGGTCTGGATAAGGTTCTAGGAGCAGGCTCTGGGGGCTGTTGGGATGCAAGGGGTGCTCAGGGCTGGGGTAGGGGCTTGGGGTGCAGGAGGGGTTCATGACTGGGGCAGGGTTTCATGATGTGGGCTCCAGCTGGGCCCCGCTGACCTCGGGTGGCTCCTGGGTTGTGGTGCAGGGGGGCTAAGGCAGGCTCATCCCTGCCCTGGCCTTGCACCACTCCCAAAAGCAGCCAGCATACTCCATCCCAGATCCTGCTGTGCCCCCTCTCTGCTCTGTGGAGACAGGATACAGGGCGGGAGGGGGGGGACCCTGACATCAGTGCCCCTCAGCTCCTTCCCCTGCCCTGCACAGCAAGTAGGAGGCTCGTTAGGAGACAGCTCCAAGGCAAAGGGCAGGAGATGTGCAGCCGTCTGGGGGGCAGCTGAAGTGCTGGGATTGATAGTCTCTTGGCCAAACCAGTCAGGGTCCCCTGTCACAGACGCCAAGATCGACCAGTAGATCCCGATCGACTGGTTGGTGACCCTGTCCTAGAGCGTAGCTTCTGCAGCAGAGCTCCGGGAGCCGAGGCAGGTCCACATGGGGCTTGCCAGCGGCTGCAAAGAGCTGGCCTCGTCTCATTTCCATCTGCCACGCTGCATGGAAAGGCAAAAAGCCTTTTCCAGATACTGACTCTGTGTAGCAATAGCTGGAGCTGCCATACAGAGGAAGGTGCGGGGGATGGGGGCAACAGACTTACCTAGGCCCGGGGAAGGGAAGGGAGCTCTGTGCTCCCAGAAGGGGCGGGGCGGAGCTGGGGCAGCCAGCCGCACGCCCACGCCCGCCCGCCTTTAGCGCCATCCCGGGATCCGGCAGCCATGGCTGTCTGCATGGCCAGGCCCCAGGACAGTGGCTGGCAGGCCTGGGGAGGTGAGACTGGTCTAGGCAAGGGTTCAGGACTTGACACGCAGTGGAACTGTCCAAGAAGCTGTTTGCTGCAGGGATCGCCCCACGGGAGGGCTTGTGCCTTGCTCTCTCCCCTGCGCACCATGGAGCTGGGCAGACTGCTCGCTCGAGCCTGTCCCCAGCCAAACAATAGCAGCAAAGAGGTGTGAATTCACCCCATTTGCCTCAGTGAGGAGTAAATGCTGCCTCTCCCCCTTTGCCTCACTGAGGTGTGAATTTCTGTGTCCATTTTCAGCCTTTAAAATGCTAATGTTGGGAACAAATTACATTTCCTTTTTAAAAGAGAGAAAATAACTACAGTAACCTTCCAATAATCCAGCACCTTTAGGACCCAGATTTGCCGGGTACTGGAAGGGGGCTATAAGGGGTCTGGGGTGGTGGGGGTCAGCAGGGAACTGCGCAGCCTGGGAGAGGGCGGCGCTGCGGGACCAACCCGGCAGCACCCCAGCTACTCTGCCCCCGGCTTCCCCAACTCCGCCGCTGGTCAGTTTCAGCAGCAGCGGACTCAGAAAAGCCGGGCGCAGAGCAGCTCCAATTGTCGGGCTGGCCGGAGCACTTCGGGGTTCCACTTGGTGCCGGACTATCAGGAGTGCCGGACCACTGGATGCCGGACAATTGGAGTCTTACTGTAAATGCCAAAGCCACTTCACACAAGGTGGAGGCTGCACTGTTCAGTTTTTCTTTCCTGTCTAATCTCCTGCATGATGTTAACTCAGCTCCGCTGCACACCCGGGTTTTATGCTCCATATTGATAAGGGGGCTGGAGCACATGGCCTACGAGGAGAGGCTGAGGGACTTGGGTCTGTTTAGTCTGCAGAAGAGAAGAGTGAGGGGGGATTTGAGAGCAGCCTTCAGCTCCCTGAAGGGGGGTTCCAAAGAGGCTGGAGAGAGGCTGTTCTCAGTGGTGACGGATGCAGAACAAGGAGTAATGGTCTCAAGTTACACTGGGGGAGGTCCAGGTTGGATATTAGGAAAAACTATTTCCCTAGGAGGGTGGTGAAGCGCTGGAATGGGTTCCCTAGGGAAGTGGTGGAGTCTCCATCCCTAGAGGTGGGATTGGTCCTGCGTAGAGCAGGGGGCTGGACTTGATGACTCCTGAGGTCTCTGCCAGCCCTGTGGTTCTCTGGTTCTCTATAGCGAAGCCCTGGGCTTACAGCCTCTGCAGTAGTGGGCCTGGCCCTGCACTAGTCCGTGTAGGGACTGCATGGCCCGCTGGGCAGGCTGTGACCCAGGAGAGCTGGGCTTTGCTCCTGGGCTTTGCCGTTGTTTCCCTGAGGGGCCGCCAAGTGCTTACTGGGTTGAATCCTACCAGCAAGCTGCCCACGGCAAACAGGAATGGGAAGTAGCGCTCCTAGGCCAAGTGGCAACGTTACCACTGCTCCAGGAGCCTTGCTTCAAGAAGCCCCTCGTGTAGTGCCATGGTAGTGTCTGTCGCACTAACCTGCAGCCGCCCCGCCCCCAGCCCCTCCATCTGTCTGGGCTTCCGTGCTCTAGGCTTTCCAACATGGTGCTAAATGTCCATTCCCTTGCCTGGGAAAGGAGGACCCAGACTCCTTTAGATCCAGTGAAACATGGCCGGTCTCTCCCCCTTCGATAACAAGGAGCGGGGCTTTGTTTGCATGGCAGGACCCTGCCTGGCGAACCCGCTCCCCAGGGACGTCGTGCTGTTCATTCGAAGCAGGGCTCTGCGAGAGCTGCCAGGCCAAGCCCTCTTGTCAGTCGCGCCTTGGCCATTCTGCTCACAGCCCTCAGCTATTTCTGCCTCTTTCAGGATGGTCCCCACGTCTGTGGAGCGGCTCCGAGAGGGCTGTGGGCTTCTCGAGAAGGTCCTGCGCAGCGGTGCGAAGATCTCTCAGCGGGGGGAGCCCTCGCCTACGCGTGACAGCCTTGCTGAGAGAGAGCCAGGTAAGCCAGGGAGCTCTTGTGGGAGCGCTGCGGGCTCTGTTCAGGCTAGGCGGAGCTCTGGCCGTGGCACCTCCATGTCTGACTTCACCAGCATCCTGTGGGTGCCCTGAGCACGTTTCCTTCTGAGTCAAGCAAGACCCTCACCTAGAATCCTAGAGCTGGAAGAGACCTCAGGGGTCATCGAGTCCAGCCCCCTGCCCAAGGCAGGACCAATCCCAACTAAACCAACCCAGCCAGAGCTTTGTCAAGCCCGAACATGCAATCTCTCTCCTCATTTGATAACAAGGAGCAGAGACTCATAGCCCCAGAGCGGTGCTGAAGAAAACACTTCACAGAAGTCCTGTTTGGTAGCCAGCAACAGACAGAATAAAATCCACCAGGGTTTGTTTACGTCCCAAAAGCACGGCACGACCTTAATTCTCATAACTGCCTGGAGAACCCGTTCTTCTGTCTGCCCTCTAGGGATGGAGATTCCACCCTGTCCCTAGGGAACCCAGCCCAGCGCTTCCCCACCCGCCTAGGGGGAGAGTTTTTCCTAATCTCCAACATAGACCTCCCCCACTGCAACCTTATCCCATTGCTCCTCGTTCTGCATCCATCACTACTGAGAACAGCCTCTCTCCAGCCTCTTTGGATCCTCTCTTCAGGAAGTTGAAGGCTGCTCTCAAATCCCCCCTCACTCTTCGCTTCTGCAGACTAAACAGACCCAACTCCCTCAGCCTCTCCTCATAAGTCATATGCTCCAGCCCCCTTAGCGTTTTGGTCGCCCTCCACTGGACCCTCTCCAATGCATCCACATCCTTTCTGCAGTGGGGGGCCCAGAACTGGACACAGTACTCCAGATGTGGCCTCCCCAGAGCCGAGTAAAGGGGAATAATGACATCTCTGGCTCTGCTGGCCATGCTCCTCCTAATGCACCCTAATATGCCATTAGCCTTCTTGGCTACAAGGGCCCCCTGTTGACTCATATCCAGCTTCTCATCCACTGTAACCCCCAGGTCCTTTTCTGCAGAACTGCTACTTAGCCAGTCTGTCCCCAGCCTGTAACAATGTTTGGGATTCTTCTGTCCTGAGTGCAGGACTCTGCACTTGTCCTTGTTGAACCTCATCAGATTTCTTACCTAGATCACTCTGAACCCTATCCCTGCCCTGCAGTGTATCTACCTCTCCCCCTAGCTTAGCGTCTGTGACGGACCGGGCCGTGTCTGGGCACAGCTGAGGGCGTCCGCTCAGGGCGAATTGCTCAAATCCGGGGCTCCTTACAGCCCCCAGACTGGTGACCTCCCCAAACAGGCCACACACCAGTCCCACAGAGCACTTCAGCCGCCTGCCTGAAGCCTCACGAGCAAAACCCCGGAACTGCGTCTCGTGCTCGACTGGCCTGAGAGCGGGCTGCTTGTGCAGTAAGAAGTGTTTGTCCCGTGCGGGAACCGTCTGCTGGGAAGACCTGCTTCTGCCCATGGAAATGGTTCCGCAGCATTGCCCGGACCACGTGGCAGCTCTGGTAGCCCAGGATCTTGCCTGTCTCCTGCACCGGAGCCAGGCTGAGTGGCATTTTGGTCAGTCCATGCACTAGGCGTATTAGGGTGTCTCGCTCCAGTCCAGTCACTGAGACTCCGCAAGGGCTGTCCTCAGGACTTGCCTCTCGTGAGATGCCAGCATGGGCCCCCTGCTGCTCGACAAGCCGCTGTCAGCGTCACGCCAGTGGGAGTCTTCCCGGTGCGGTGTCTGTTAGCGCCTCGCTCTCCTGGGCTGCAGCTGGTGTGAGCAGCTGTTCCCAGCATCGTCCTCGCTTACCTGGGCGGGACCAAATGCTTCCTCACCCCGGGGGCCTGGGCTGGCTGCTGAAGGAGCGTAAGCGGCCATTGAAATGGAGGGCTGGAAGAGATTTCGAGGGGTCATTGGATCCAGCCGCCTTCGCCGAGGCAGCATTGTACCATCCGGTGGGTCTGTCCAGCCTGGCCTTCACCTGCAGTTACAGGGAGTCCACCGCCTCCCCTGGGGGCCTGTCCCGGGTCGCCGCCCTGCGCGGGTCGAGCGCTCTTCCTGGCCCCTGCCGACGCCTCCCCTGGGGCCTGTCCCGGGTCGCCGCCCTGCGCGGGTCGAGCGCTCTTCCTGGCCCCTGCCGACGCCTCCCTTGGGGGCCTGTCCCGGGTCCCCGCCCTGCGCGGGTCGAGCGCTCTTCCTGGCCCCTGCCGACGGCTCCCCTGGGGGCCTGTCCCGGGTCGCCGCCCTGCGCGGGTCGAGCGCTCTTCCTGGCCCCTGCCGACGCCTCCCTTGGGGGCCTGTCCCGGGTCGCCGCCCTGCGCGGGTCGAGCGCTCTTCCTGGCCCCTGCCGACGCCTCCCTTGGGGGCCTGTCCCGGGTCCCCGCCCTGCGCGGGTCGAGCGCTCTTCCTGGCCCCTGCCGACGCCTCCCTTGGGGGCCTGTCCCGGGTCCCCGCCCTGCGTGGCTCGAGCGCTCTTCCTGGCCCCTGCCGACGCCTCCCCTGGGGCCTGTCCCGGGTCCCCGCCCTGCGCGGGTCGAGCGCTCTTCCTGGCCCCTGCCGACGCCTCCCTTGGGGGCCTGTCCCGGGTCCCCGCCCTGCGTGGCTCGAGCGCTCTTCCTGGCCCCTGCCGACGCCTCCCCTGGGGCCTGTCCCGGGTCCCCGCCCTGCGCGGGTCGAGCGCTCTTCCTGGCCCCTGCCGACGCCTCCCCTGGGGGCCTGTCCCGGGTCGCCGCCCTGCGCGGGTCGAGCGCTCTTCCTGGCCCCTGCCGACGCCTCCCCTGGGGGCCTGTCCCGGGTCCCCGCCCTGCGCGGGTCGAGCGCTCTTCCTGGCCCCTGCCGACGCCTCCCTTGGGGGCCTGTCCCGGGTCCCCGCCCTGCGTGGCTCGAGCGCTCTTCCTGGCCCCTGCCGACGCCTCCCCTGGGGCCTGTCCCGGGTCCCCGCCCTGCGCGGGTCGAGCGCTCTTCCTGGCCCCTGCCGACGCCTCCCCTGGGGGCCTGTCCCGGGTCGCCGCCCTGCGCGGGTCGAGCGCTCTTCCTGGCCCCTGCCGACGCCTCCCCTGGGGGCCTGTCCCGGGTCCCCGCCCTGCGCGGGTCGAGCGCTCTTCCTGGCCCCTGCCGACGCCTCCCTTGGGGGCCTGTCCCGGGTCCCCGCCCTGCGCGGGTTGAGCGCTCTTCCTGGCCCCTGCCGACGCCTCCCCTGGGGCCTGTCCCGGGTCCCCACCCTGCGCGGGTCGAGCGCTCTTCCTGGCCCCTGCCGACGCCTCCCCTGGGGCCTGTCCCGGGTCCCCGCCCTGTGTGGCTCGAGCGCTCTTCCTGGCCCCTGCCGACGCCTCCCCTGGGGCCTGTCCCGGGTCCCCGCCCTGCGCGGGTCGAGCGCTCTTCCTGGCCCCTGCCGACGGCTCCCCTGGGGCCTGTCCCGGGTCGCCGCCCTGCGCGGGTCGAGCGCTCTTCCTGGCCCCTGCCGACGGCTCCCCTGGGGCCTGTCCCGGGTCCCCGCCCTGCGCGGGTCGAGCGCTCTTCCTGGCCCCTGCCGACGGCTCCCCTGGGGCCTGTCCCGGGTCCCCGCCCTGCGTGGCTCGAGCGCTCTTCCTGGCCCCTGCCGACGCCTCCCCTGGGGCCTGTCCCGGGTCCCCGCCCTGCGCGGGTCGAGCGCTCTTCCTGGCCCCTGCCGACGGCTCCCCTGGGGCCTGTCCCGGGTCCCCGCCCTGCGCGGGTCGAGCGCTCTTCCTGGCCCCTGCCGACGGCTCCCCTGGGGCCTGTCCCGGGTCCCCGCCCTGCGTGGCTCGAGCGCTCTTCCTGGCCCCTGCCGACGCCTCCCCTGGGGGCCTGTCCCGGGTTGCCGCCCTGCGCGGGTCGAGCGCTCTTCCTGGCCCCTGCCGACGCCTCCCTTGGGGGCCTGTCCCGGGTCCCCGCCCTGCGCGGGTCGAGCGCTCTTCCTGGCCCCTGCCGACGCCTCCCCTGGGGCCTGTCCCGGGTCGCCGCCCTGCGCGGGTCGAGCGCTCTTCCTGGCCCCTGCCGACGCCTCCCTTGGGGGCCTGTCCCGGGTCCCCGCCCTGCGCGGGTCGAGCGCTCTTCCTGGCCCCTGCCGACGCCTCCCCTGGGGGCCTGTCCCGGGTCGCCGCCCTGCGCGGGTCGAGCGCTCTTCCTGGCCCCTGCCGACGCCTCCCTTGGGGGCCTGTCCCGGGTCCCCGCCCTGCGTGGCTCGAGCGCTCTTCCTGGCCCCTGCCGACGCCTCCCCTGGGGCCTGTCCCGGGTCCCCGCCCTGCGCGGGTCGAGCGCTCTTCCTGGCCCCTGCCGACGCCTCCCCTGGGGGCCTGTCCCGGGTCGCCGCCCTGCGCGGGTCGAGCGCTCTTCCTAGCCCCTGCCGACGGCTCCCCTGGGGCCTGTCCCGGGTCCCCGCCCTGCGCGGGTCGAGCGCTCTTCCTGGTCCCTGCCGACGCCTCCCCTGGGGCCTGTCCCGGGTCGCCGCCCTGCGCGGGTCGAGCGCTCTTCCTGGCCCCTGCCGACGCCTCCCCTGGGGCCTGTCCCGGGTCGCCGCCCTGCGCGGGTCGAGCGCTCTTCCTGGCCCCTGCCGACGCCTCCCCTGGGGCCTGTCCCGGGTCGCCGCCCTGCGCGGGTCGAGCGCTCTTCCTGGCCCCTGCCGACGCCTCCCCTGGGGCCTGTCCCGGGTCGCCGCCCTGCGCGGGTCGAGCGCTCTTCCTGGCCCCTGCCGACGCCTCCCCTGGGGCCTGTCCCGGGTCACCGCCCTGCGCGGGTTGAGCGCTCTTCCTGGCCCCTGCCGACGCCTCCCCTGGGGCCTGTCCCGGGTCACCGCCCTGCGCGGGTTGAGCGCTCTTCCTGGCCCCTGCCGACGCCTCCCTTGGGGGCCTGTCCCGGGTCACCGCCCTGCGCGGGTCGAGCGCTCTTCCTGGCCCCTGCCGACGCCTCCCCTGGGGCCTGTCCCGGGTCACCGCCCTGCGCGGGTCGAGCGCTCTTCCTGGCCCCTGCCGACGCCTCCCCTGGGGGCCTGTCCCGGGTCGCCGCCCTGCGCGGGTCGAGCGCTCTTCCTGGCCCCTGCTGACGCCTCCCTCATTACTGCCAGCTTTGTGTGTTGTGCAGCCACTTTATAGTCACTTCCTAGACCCGGGGGGCACTTCAGAAATTTTGGAAATGACCCCAGGCCACTCTGAAAGGGGCGGGGCCTCAAGCAGAAGGGGCGGGGCCAGGATTCTTCCCCGCACACAGACTTTGATTGGGCTGGGGTGAGGGGCACATGAAGTCTCCCCCACCCCCCTCCGAGGGTGCCCCTAGGTGCCCATGCCCCTGGCGGTGGGAGGAGACTTTGCGCGCCAATCAGGGCTTGGGGGCAGGGAAGCAGCAGGGCCTCTGCAGGCCGGATCCACCCTCTTGGCAAGCCAGCCGCGTCTGGGCACAGCTGAGGGCGTCCGCTCAGGGCGAATTGCTCAAATCCGGGCTCCTTACAGCCCCCGACTGGCGACCTCTCCAAACAGGCCACAAACCAGTCTCACAGAGCGCTTCAGCTGCCTGCCTGAAGCCTCACGAGCAAAACCTCCGACACCCCAGCAATATCCGTGCCCCAAATGGCCCCGGGCCTCATACACAGGTGGGGGGTCCTAGCACCCAATCCCACCTACCCCGAACAAGTTCTGTCCGGTTCCAAGAAACCAGCCACAGATCCCAGGTCAATTTACCCTCTGGACCTTACCCACAAATCACGCTGAGCCAATCCTTTAGAATCTAACATCTAAAGGTTTATTACCACAAGAAAGAAAAGCCTGAGAGTGAGGTTGTTAAAGGATAGTACGTCACATGCACCGAATCTCCCAGTCCTCGATGCAGGCTCTAGCAGAGATGTTACAGCTGCTGGTTTAAAAGTCCTTGTTGCACATCCTAGCATCAGGATGGGTTCACAGGTCTTCCGGGCTCTTCGATCCCTGCAGTGCTGCCTCTGGGATGAAGTGCTGAGCTGAGAACAAGATGGAGTCAGCCACATGGCATCTTTATCCCTCCTTCCCAGTCTCTTCTTGGCTGCAGCGGGTCACCTGGCCAGCGGCCTGTCCCTGTGTCCCCTGCTGGTAGCCCTCAGGTGACTGCCCCCATTCTTTAGGTGTGTCCTTGGCCCATCGAGTGCCATTGTCCCACAGGGCCTCGCTGATTAGCATGTCCATAGGCCAGGCCCTGCCCAATGCTCAACCACATGCAGGGAAATCTTCAGTGTCCACACAGATTACAGACTCCTAACTACACACAGACATTAGACAAACACATGACCAGCGTCCACAGGATCAGCAGACAGTGAGCTTCTATTCAGCACCCCACATGGCCCCTTTATACCATTTCTGGGGTGATCTGGCTGCTCCCCTCCAATTCAGTAACGTGACAGGCTGGGGTGAGGGGCACATGAAGTCTCCCCCTCCCCTCCCCGAGGGTCCCCCTAGGTGCCCATGCCCCTGGCGGTGGGAGGAGACTTTGCGCGCCAATCAGGGCTTGGGGGCAGGGGAGCAGCAGGGCCTCTGCAGGCCGGATCCACCCACTTGGGGAGCCGGATTCAGCCTGCGGAGACTCTTCTGCCCACCCTGTCCTAGACTCAGGAAAACCAGAACAAATGGTCCTGCGGCACCTTGCAGAGCAAGCAAAATGGAGCCTGTTCCGTGAGCTGAGGAAGCGGCCGTGGCCACGGAAGCTCACGGCGTCTCTGCGGTGCTGCAGGGCTGTGGGTTGGGTTGGAACGTTTTCCATCTGGACCGTGTTTTCCTGCTTTGCTGAGACTGGCTCCTGCCCCAGCTCTAGTCCCGGAATCCAACTGAGGGTGGCCACGCAGTAATTCCTGGGCTGCCTCGGTTCCCTTTTGGAACCGCTTGTTAGTGTGCATGCTCTTGTGCGTCTCGCCGGTCCTGCTGCTTAGCGAGTCGCTGTGTTTCTGCTTGGCACGTTCCTTTGGCCTGCCAGCTCGCCAGACTCCCCGTGGAGCCGGAGCGGCCTCTGAATACTCGTCCCACCTCCATCTTCGCCGGGCAGCCTGCAGGCGGCTTTCAGTCGGCTGCGTTGGCTCCTTTCATTCCTAGTCATTCCATCTCTCGGGTCGCGCTCTCCGTCTCCCCATTGCTTCCGCACTCACGCTGGTTCCTCCCTCGGTCCCAGGGTCTTCCTGTCACCTGCTGCCGTGGCAAGCTGGCTCAGGCCGTGTCTCTGGACGGCTCGCCCCAGCCATGCCTAGGTCTTCTCTCTTGGCTTGTTCTCAGGTCGGTCCTAGAAGTGCTACCTCCACCTCCACGCTGATTGGTCTAGAGCAGAGCCCAGGTCCCCCGAGTCTGTCGGTAGCCTGCCTCTCCCCCAGCGGATTGTCAGCAGGCAGGGCAGCTCCAGCTCCCTTGCATCCTGCCTCTTCCGTGGCCCAGCTGCGCCCCTTCCCACCACTGTGCCAGCCGCACGGTCGCTTCTCCACACACTTTGCGCCTGAGCTTGGCTCCAGGAGAGCGCTGCAGGGAAGAAGCAGGCTCTCTGCTAACTTCCGAACGTTGCCACTGCCCCCGCCGGCGTTTCTGGCAGGCGTCTCGGCCGTGGCGAGCGGGTCCTCCCCGTGGTGTTAGGCCGCACCTGCCCAGAGGCAGCACTGCAGGGATCAGAGCCTCGAGACACAAGCCAAGGCGGCTGCGAACCCGTAGGAGGAGGCAGTCCCTGGGGATCCTCCAGCCCTGTGAGGCTGCTCTGGAAGGGCGACCTGCCCTCGTGCTCCGTGCCGACAGCGTCCGGGAGAGGCGGTCAGTGCAGGGAAGCGTCCTTGTGGTCGGTGAGGCGAGGGGCTGGGCGGGGCTGTGGCAGGAGGCCTGGCTCGGAGGCCGCGCTGAGGGCTTGCCTGTGCTGTGCCTTTCAGGTGCTGCTGAGGGAGACGCCCCAGAAGCGCTGAGCTCGGTGCTGAAAGGACCGGCCGTTTACAGCCCGTCGAGGTACAGCTACCAGGTAAGCGCCCCCCAGCTCCCAGCCCCAGGCAGCCCCGCAGCGTCTGTGCCTGACCCTTCCTCTCTCCATCCAGCTCCTGCAGGCTGACAGCCCCTGCACAGAGCCCTCCGCCCTCCTGCAGCAGAGCTCCCCCTGCCGAGGACCCTCGACTTCCTCTCCCGGATACAGCTACCGCGCGGCTCCGCCACGGGCCGGGCCCAGCCCCGCCCCCGGCTCGTTGGAAGCGCCCGCTTCCTCCGCCTCCTATCCGAGCCCCGCCCACGCGGCCTCCACGGACTCCTCCGCGCTCTTGGCAGGGAACTGTGGGTATTCCGGCAGCCAGCAGCACTCCGGGAGCAGCCTTCCGAAGAAGAGTCACTCTGCAGCTGCCAGTCCAGCACAGCCGCCTGCTGCAGACTCAGTGTCCTCGGGGGCGGGGAGCCAGCCCTGCCCCGGTGCTGCTCCCCAAAGCTCCAGAGCCTTGCAGTCAGACATGCGGACTATCAGCCTGCCTAGTTCTGGGCAGCCTGCCCTCCAGCAGAGCTCCAGGGGGCCGGGGGCCTCCAGTTCCCAGCACTATCCGCACCGAGGGGGAGGTGTCCATCCCTACAGACTGCAGCAGCTCTCAGGCCCGGGAGTAAAGACTCAGACCGGACTTTCCTAGGGCTGCCTGGATCCAGGGGACCGAATTGCCCATGACTCCTTCCAGCTGCCTCTGGAAGTGGCTTCTGGGCCACGGCTGGGAGCCTGCGCCTGATGCTGGGGGTGCAGGGCCAAAGCCTTGGGAGGGGATGCAGGTTGCTCCGAGGCAGAGCCTGTGGCAAAGCTGGGGACACAGTAGAAAAGCAGATGGCTCCAAGTGCAATGCCTGCTGCAGCCTCTGTCTGCTGCCCTGCCCAGCCGCCGCCGCCTGTGCAGCACGAGCGTCCTCCCCCGTGCGAAAGCGCCGTGCACTCCGGTCGCGGGCCGGCGCTCAGCACCCCAGGGCTTTCCCCGCCGGTCATTCCAGTCACCTGCGGGCGCGGGCCGAGCTGGTTGGTGAGCACAGGCTTCCTGGGTCTGCAGGCTTGTCGCTAGCTGGTGTCCTGGGCCCCGTGAACATGGCGCGGGGCTGTGGAGTGTGTCCCAGAGTGCCAGTGGGGGCCCAGGCCTTGGCAAGCTGGCTGCTGTGGGTGCTAAGGATCACCTGTGGGTGGCGTGCAGCAGAGTGGGCTCTGCCTGCCCAGGCCCGGGAGATCGCCAGCTTCCCTCTCACTTGTTTACTGTCATAGCCGGCGTGTTTTTATTTATCTAATTTTATATTCAGTTATAACCATCTTAGGTTAGCTAATCGACAGCCGTGTAGTCCTGGTGCCTCCGCCGCCTCCTCTCGGACAGGGCAGTGCTGTGAGCCTGCCTCCTCCGCCAGAGGCGCAGACTTCTTCCTTTTAGGGCTGTTACAAGTTCTCGAATTCCCAACTGAAATCAGGTGTTGGTTGGTTCAGAGTAGGGGAGACTTTCAAACTGTTAAAGCAAAGTAACTTTCCAGCAGTCTGGCTGTGGGGGTGGAACGTGTCGCCTTGTGAACTGTAAAGGTCACTCCGGAGAGCCCTGGGCGCTGTGTGCAGCATGGGGCAGGCCGGCTCTGCCCTGCCTGGTGGGGAGCAGCATGCAGAGGTGTGTGCAGGGTGCAGAGTAGAGGCACCCTGGGGTGGTGGGGGCTGCAGCTCCTGACTCGTGGGTTTTACACCATGCTGTCTCATTTGAACTTTCACAAGAGATGTGATAATTTTGATAATAAAAATACTTACCTGAAAAATCAACATTTTTGGAACTTCCCTTCCCATTACTAGTGGCCTTCGTCTCGCGGCGAGCACAGCCCGGCGCCAGGGGTGTCTGCACGCTGGCCCTTCTTCCCTCTGCCATGCGGAGCTTTGCAGGCGCCTCGAGGCGAAGAGTGGCCTGCGCGCACCGCGCAAGGAGATCTGGTAGCTGCAGCCCAGCTCCAGGCTCTGGTTTGGGCGGGCGAGTCGCACGGCTCAGCTGGGTGACAGGTACAGCTTGGACCTCTCTCAGCTGGCACTCCCTGCTCCAGCACCATGGGCCTGGTGCTGCTGGACCGGAGAGCCCTGGTGGAGGGCTGGAGGCAGGAGCCCCATGCGGTGCCAAGAACCCAGCCAGGCTGGCTGCAGGGAGTCCAGCTGAGCTGGTGGCAGGACGGGCGGAATGCCAGTGGGCTCTGGCAGGGCAGTGGTTGGCTGCAGTGGGGCCTGGAGCCCCAGGGGCAGGACTTCAGGGCTGGTGGAGCCAGAAGCCCCGATAATGGGGCCAGTGCTGTCCTGGTAGGGCTGACGGGGCCGGGACCCCGGTGGCTGAGCAGCAGTCTGCCAGGATGGACGGGAGTCCCGGAGGCAGGACCGCGGGCTGGGGGGCTGGGAGCCCAGCAGTGGTTTGCCATGGCAAAGCTGAGTGCCCCAGCTGCAAGACCATGGGCTGCTGCGGCAGGGCAGTGAGGCGGATCATGTGGGGAGCTGCCGAGAGGCCAGCCCGGGCGCAGAGCCGGGCCGGGGTAGGGGACAGAAATGACCTCCCCTGGTCTGGCAGAATCCCTCCTGCAGGCCCACTCAGGGTGCTGGCCCGGGGGGCCGACCCGTGTCTGTCCAGATGCTCGGTGATTCGGCCTGTCCCAGAGCGGCGAGGGCTGGGCCTGGTCTGCAAGGCCAGGGATTGGCTGTGCCAGGACAGTGGGATGTGCCTGGAATTCACTTGTTCCATAAGGTGGAAAGGGAGGGGGCTGAGTGGAGGGATGCCACTGGGGCAGCGCTTTCCTGCAAGGAGAGACCCCTGGGAGCAGCCGCACCACCAAGGGAGTGACCAGCTGGGGCTGGGTCCCACCATCCTGCCTGCCACCGGCTCAGGTAAGTGGCCTCGCTGCCCCCAAACCCTCCCCCCAGCCCTGGGCCGCAGCGTTGGATGTGGAGGAAGCCCCCCCAGTGCCGCTGTGGCCAACCTGCGCAGTCCCCTCCCCCAGCCAGCCTGCCCCCCTCTCCACCTCCCAGCTGGGCCTGGACAATGTCCCTGGGGACCCCCTCCAGCCAGGCCCAGGGAGCATCAGTGTGAGATGCCTGCGCTCTCCACCCTCAAGCCCCCAAACGTAGCCCCGGTCCGGACCGCCCCGCGCCAGCCCTCCACACGCTGCCTTGGAACTGAACTTGCGTAGCGATTCCCTCTGTAGCCCCCATCATCCCGTCAGCCCAGAGCAGGGACCGCCTGGGGCTGGCAAGCGCGACGAGCAGTGAGCGTAAACACAAAGCGCCCTGGTGCTCTCGAGGGGCGTCGACACCCGGCTTTCTGGGAGACACAAGAACTTTCCACTTTGCAGCGGGTAGCTCTGGAGAATCCGGCTCCTTTCCCAGGTGCTTCCTGGCCATTGGATCCATCCCCCCATCCGTGCAAGCCACAGACAGGCCTTCCGTGGGGCCAGCAAGGGGGTCGGTCACTGGGAGCGCAAAGCGGCCAGCGAGTGCCGGCCGAGCCGCACAGCCGCCGCCCCCACGCAGCTCGGCCGAGCCGCACAGCCGCCGCCCCCACGCAGCTGCCGCCCCCACGCAGCTCGGCCGAGCCGCGCAGCCGCCGCCCCCACGCAGCTCGGCCGAGCCGTGCAGCCGCCGCCCCCACGCAGCTCGGCCGAGCCGTGCAGCCGCCGCCCCCACGCAGCTCGGCCGAGCCGTGCAGCCGCCGCCCCCACGCAGCTCGGCCGAGCCGTGCAGCCGCCGCCCCCACGCAGCTCGGCCGAGTGCGCTGCTGCCTCCTCCCAGCCCCCTGTCCTTCCCAGCCTCCCCTCTGGGCACCCCCCTCGCTCAGGTGGCTCTGGCACTCGGGCCTCTACCACTGGCTTGTTGGAAGGGGTCGGAGCAATCGATCCATTTGTGGCGGGAGCAGGGTGGCCCTGATGTGACAGGCCCTACGGCAGGGCAGGGACCTGGTGGGGGGGGGCACTGCCCCCCCGAGAAGTCAGTCTGGGGCTGCGCAAAGTAAGCACGAATCCCTCAGCGAGGTGGCCCCGCCGGAGAAGCAGAGACGCTCCCCGCAGGCCCCTCCCACACCACAACTGGTGTGTTGTGGGTGCTCTGGTCAGCGCAGGCTCCTCAATGCTGAGCCTCGGCCCAGATCCAGGCATGTCGGGGGCAGCATGCAGCCCCGGGCCTGAGGTTCCTCTCCCCTGCCTGACTCGGAGCAGCTACTGGTTTTGTTTCTGCTGGAGACAGAGATCGCCCACGCCAGGGCCTGCGAGCCGTTCTGTCACGCGGTCAAGGGATGCCCTGCGGGCCATGCCCCTCGTCAGCCGTCCCGCTCCCGCTTTTCCCAGGGACACTTCAGTGCCCCCCTTGCCTGCTCTGTACCTGCCTTCAGGCCAGGCCTCGCGCCTGGCCCAAAATGGCTAAGGCCTTGGCGCAGTCTGGCTGGCCCCGGCGGCGCGGTGTTGAAGCTGAGGCAGAGAGGGATTGTTCCAGATAAGCCCCGCAGGGAACAGTGCGAGCCGAGATTAACAACGCGCTGGAAGAAAATACGAAAATATTGCTGGTCAAGGTTGTGGGTGAAACAAATTCATAGTGCGGTGAATACTGGGGCCAGGTCAGTTACAGTTGGGCCAGAACGTTCTGAGTTAAAGTAAAGCTGCACTGCCAGACAGCCAGGGGGCGGCGCTGGAGCTAGAGTCCGGGTAGCCCACTGCCAGACAGCCAGAGGGGCGGCGCTGGAGCTAGGGTCGGGGTAGCCCACTGCCAGACAGCCAGAGGGGCGGCGCTGGAGCTAGGGTCGGGGTAGCCCACTGCCAGACAGCCAGAGGGGCGGCGCTGGAGCTAGGGTCGGGGTAGCCCACTGCCAGACAGCCAGGGGGCGGTGCTGGAGCTAGAGTCGGGGTAGCCCACTGCCAGACAGCCAGAGGGGCGGCGCTGGAGCTAGGGTCGGGGTAGCCCACTGCCAGACAGCCAGAGGGCGGCGCTGGAGCTAGGGTCGGGGTAGCCCACTGCCAGACAGCCAGGGGGCGGCGCTGGAGCTAGGGTCGGGGTAGCCCACTGCCAGACAGCCACAGGGGTGGCGCTGGAGCTAGGGTCGGGGTAGCCCACTGCCAGACAGCCAGGGGGCGGCGCTGGAGCTAGGGTCGGGGTAGCCCACTGCCAGACAGCCAGAGGGGCGGTGCTGGAGCTAGAGTCGGGGTAGCTCACTGCCAGACAGCCAGAGGGGCGGCGCTGGAGCTAGAGTCCGGGTAGCCCACTGCCAGACAGCCAGAGGGGCGGCGCTGGAGCTAGGGTCGGGGTAGCCCACTGCCAGACAGCCAGAGGGGCGGCGCTGGAGCTAGGGTCGGGGTAGCCCACTGCCAGACAGCCAGAGGGGTGGCGCTGGAGCTAGGGTCGGGGTAGCCCACTGCCAGACAGCCAGGGGGCGGTGCTGGAGCTAGAGTCGGGGTAGCCCACTGCCAGACAGCCAGAGGGGCGGCGCTGGAGCTAGAGTCGGGGTAGCCCACTGCCAGACAGCCAGAGGGGCGGCGCTGGAGCTAGGGTCGGGGTAGCCCACTGCCAGACAGCCAGAGGGGCGGCGCTGGAGCTAGGGTCGGGGTAGCCCACTGCCAGACAGCCAGAGGGGTGGCGCTGGAGCTAGGGTCGGGGTAGCCCACTGCCAGACAGCCAGGGGGCGGTGCTGGAGCTAGAGTCGGGGTAGCCCACTGCCAGACAGCCAGAGGGGCGGCGCTGGAGCTAGAGTCGGGGTAGCCCACTGCCAGACAGCCAGAGGGGCGGTGCTGGAGCTAGAGTCGGGGTAGCCCACTGCCAGACAGCCAGAGGGGTGGCGCTAGGGTCGGGGTAGCCCACTGCCAGACAGCCAGAGGGGCGGTGCTGGAGCTAGAGTCGGGGTAGCCCACTGCCAGACAGCCAGAGGGGCGGTGCTGGAGCTAGGGTCGGGGTAGCCCACTGCCAGACAGCCAGAGGGGCGGCGCTGGAGCTAGGGTCGGGGTAGCCCACTGCCAGACAGCCACAGGGGCGGTGCTGGAGCTAGAGTCGGGGTAGCCCACTGCCAGACAGCCAGAGGGGTGGCGCTAGGGTCGGGGTAGCCCACTGCCAGACAGCCAGGGGGCGGTGCTGGAGCTAGAGTCGGGGTAGCCCACTGCCAGACAGCCAGAGGGGTGGCGCTGGAGCTAGGATTGGGGTAGCCCACTGCCAGACAGCCAGGGGACGGCGCTGGAGCTAGGGGCCGGGTAGCCCACTGCCAGACAGCCAGGGGCGGCGCTGGAGCTAGGGTCGGGGTAGCCCACTGCCAGACAGCCAGAGGGGCGGCGCTGGAGCTAGGGGCCGGGTAGCCCACTGCCAGACAGCCAGAGGGGCGGCGCTGGAGCTAGGATCGGGGTAGCCCACTGCCAGACAGCCAGAGGGGCAGCGCTGGAGCTAGGGGCCGGGTAGCCCACTGCCAGACAGCCAGAGGGGCGGCGCTGGAGCTAGGATCGGGGTAGCCCACTGCCAGACAGCCAGAGGGGCGGCGCTGGAGCTAGGGGCCGGGTAGCCCACTGCCAGACAGCCAGAGGGGCGGCGCTGGAGCTAGGATCGGGGTAGCCCACTGCCAGACAGCCAGGGGCGGCGCTGGAGCTAGGATCGGGGTAGCCCACTGCCAGACAGTCAGGGGGCGGCGCTGGAGCTAGGATTGGGGTAGCCCACTGCCAGACAGTCAGGGGGCGGCGCTGGAGCTAGGGTTGGGGTAGCCCACTGCCAGACAGCCAGAGGGGCGGCGCTGGAGCTAGGGTCGGGGTAGCCCACTGCCAGACAGCCAGAGGGGCGGCGCTGGAGCTAGGGTCGGGGTAGCCCACTGCCAGACAGCCAGAGGGGCGGCGCTGGAGCTAGGATCGGGGTAGCCCACTGCCAGACAGCCAGAGGGGCGGCGCTGGAGCTAGGGTCGGGGTAGCCCACTGCCAGACACCCAGAGGGGCGGTGCTGGAGCTAGGATCGGGGTAGCCCACTGCCAGACACCCAGAGGGGCGGCGCTGGAGCTAGGGTCGGGGTAGCCCCCTGCCAGACAGCCAGGGGCGGCGCTGGAGCTAGGATCGGGGTAGCCCACTGCCAGACAGCCAGAGGGGCGGCGCTGGAGCTAGGGTCGGGGTAGCCCACTGCCAGACAGCCAGAGGGGCGGCGCTGGAGCTAGGGTCGGGGTAGCCCACTGCCAGACAGCCAGAGGGGCGGTGCTGGAGCTAGGATCGGGGTAGCCCACTGCCAGACAGCCAGAGGGGCGGCGCTGGAGCTAGGATTGGGGTAGCCCACTGCCAGACAGCCAGGGGGCGGTGCTGGAGCTAGGATTGGGGTAGCCCACTGCCAGACAGCCAGAGGGGCGGCGCTGGAGCTAGGGTCGGGGTAGCCCACTGCCAGACAGCCAGAGGGGCGGCGCTGGAGCTAGGGTCGGGGTAGCCCACTGCCAGACAGCCAGGGGGCGGCGCTGGAGCTAGGGGCGGGGTAGCCCACTGCCAGACAGCCAGAGGGGCGGCGCTGGAGCTAGGTGCGGGGTAGCCCACTGCCAGACAGCCAGGGGGCGGCGCTGGAACTAGGATCGGGGTAGCCCACTGCCAGACAGCCAGGGGGCGGCACTGGAGCTAGGGTCGGGGTAGCCCACTGCCAGACAGCCAGAGGGCGGCGCTGGAGCTAGGATCGGGGTAGCCCACTGCCAGACAGCCAGAGGGGTGGCGCTAGGGTCGGGGTAGCCCACTGCCAGACAGCCAGAGGGGCGGCGCTGGAGCTAGGGTCGGGGTAGCCCACTGCCAGACAGCCAGGGGGCGGTGCTGGAGCTAGGGTCGGGGTAGCCCACTGCCAGACAGCCAGGGGGCGGCGCTGGAGCTAGGATCGGGGTAGCCCACTGCCAGACAGCCAGAGGGGCGGCGCTGGAGCTAGGGTCGGGGTAGCCCACTGCCAGACAGCCAGAGGGGCGGCGCTGGAGCTAGGATCGGGGTAGCCCCCTGCCAGACAGCCAGAGGGGCGGCGCTGGAGCTAGGGTCGGGGTAGCCCACTGCCAGACAGCCAGGGGGCGGCGCTGGAGCTAGGATCGGGGTAGCCCACTGCCAGACAGCCAGAGGGGCGGCGCTGGAGCTAGGGTCGGGGTAGCCCACTGCCAGACAGCCAGAGGGGCGGCGCTGGAGCTAGGGTCGGGGTAGCCCACTGCCAGACAGCCAGAGGGGCGGCGCTGGAGCTAGGGTCGGGGTAGCCCACTGCCAGACAGCCAGAGGGGCGGCGCTGGAGCTAGGGTCGGGGTAGCCCACTGCCAGACAGCCAGAGGGGCGGCGCTGGAGCTAGGGGCCGGGTAGCCCACTGCCAGACAGCCAGAGGGGCGGCGCTGGAGCTAGGATCGGGGTAGCCCACTGCCAGACAGCCAGAGGGGCGGCGCTGGAGCTAGGGTCGGGGTAGCCCGCTGCCAGACAGCCAGAGGGGCGGCGCTGGAGCTAGGGTCGGGGTAGCCCACTGCCAGACAGCCAGGGGGCGGCGCTGGAGCTAGGATCGGGGTAGCCCACTGCCAGACAGCCAGAGGGGCGGCGCTGGAGCTAGGGTCGGGGTAGCCCACTGCCAGACAGCCAGAGGGGCGGCGCTGGAGCTAGGGGCCGGGTAGCCCACTGCCAGACAGCCAGAGGGGTGGCGCTGGAGCTAGGATCGGGGTAGCCCACTGCCAGACAGCCAGAGGGGTGGCGCTGGAGCTAGAGTCGGGGTAGCCCACTGCCAGACAGCCAGAGGGGCGGCGCTGGAGCTAGGATCGGGGTAGCCCACTGCCAGACAGCCAGGGGCAGCGCTGGAGCTAGGATCGGGGTAGCCCACTGCCAGACAGCCAGAGGGGCGGCGCTGGAGCTAGGATCGGGGTAGCCCCCTGCCAGACAGCCAGAGGGGCGGCGCTGGAGCTAGGGTCGGGGTAGCCCACTGCCAGACAGCCAGAGGGGCGGCGCTGGAGCTAGGATCGGGGTAGCCCACTGCGAGACAGCCAGAGGGGCGGCGCTGGAGCTAGGGTCGGGGTAGCCCACTGCCAGACAGCCAGAGGGCGGCGCTGGAGCTAGGGTCGGGGTAGCCCACTGCCAGACAGCCAGAGGGGCGGCGCTGGAGCTAGGGTCGGGGTAGCCCACTGCCAGACAGCCAGGGGCGGCGCTGGAGCTAGGGTCGGGGTAGCCCACTGCCAGACAGCCAGAGGGGCGGCGCTGGAGCTAGGGTCGGGGTAGCCCACTGCCAGACAGCCAGAGGGGCGGCACTGGAGCTAGGATCGGGGTAGCCCACTGCCAGACAGCCAGGGGGCGGCGCTGGAGCTAGGGTCGGGGTAGCCCCTGCATTGGCTGCATCTGTCCCAGTGACTGTTCTCTTGGCCCTGCTTGCGGTTGTTGCCTTACCCTCTGCTTCCGCGTGTGATGCGGGTGCAGGGTGTGATTGAGTGCACACCTTGGGCTGCGGCACAGCCCTGCAGTGGGCGTTAGGGGCATGTACCTGGTCTCAAGCAACTGCAGTCTTGCAGCCCCATTCCCATCCTGCTCTGACCCCTCTTCTCCCCGAGCCTCACCCCGTCTGCCTGTTCTCGCTCCCCGGTGCAGCCCGTGGGCCAGGATTGGGCCATGCACATTTCACAGAGAGCCTTATGTTTCTCAGAGTGGGGTCATGACCCAAAAGGAGTTGGGGGGAGGGAGGTCACAAGGGGGCTGCTCTTTTTGCTCTGCCTTCAGCACTGGGTAGCTGAAGAGGCAGCTGCTGATCCAGGGCCCAGCTGTGAAGGCAGCAGAGCAAAGGGAGGGGTGGCAGTGCCGTGCTAGGCCACCCGTACACGCAGGAGCTGGCCCGGGTGCTGTTTCAGAGCTGGGCTCCCGCCCACCAGCCACTGCTCACCAGCTGCCCCGCTCAGACGGCAGCAGCCACAGCCCCTGCAGTAACCTGGGTGCGCCCCACGATTCCAGGCCAGGACCCCTACGACTGCACCACCCGCAACTGCGTGGCAGCCACTGAAATTGACACGTTGACGGTTTTAAATTCCCAGGGCCAGGAAATTGGCCAGAAGGGACCATGGCAGGGGCAGAGCCTTAGTCTGAATGAACTCCAGGGCTGTGGGCAAGCAACTGGCTCGGCGGGCGAGCCCTGGTCCCCTCAGCAGGGAGCTTGGGGGCTTCTCCGAAAACTGAAGCTAAATCTCCTCAGCACCTCAGCCTGCCCAGCGACCCAGCCCAGGACCCTGCCAGTGTCCAGTGTCCGGGGCGCGAGCAGGCCAGGGCCTCGGTCTGGTACTTGCTCACAGGACCTGCTGCGGCAGAGGCAGGGCTCCGAGCTGAGGGGAAGGGGGGTCGCCCCATGCCCCCCTAGGCCCCTTCTCCAAATAGCCGGCCTGAGTCACGACCCCAAGTCTCCCACGCTCCAGGGCCTGAGTTCCAGCTCAACCCCCGTTGCCCAGGCAGACCCAAGCCTGGCTCTGAGGCAATTCCTGGCTCCTGCCCACCAGGCCCAGGGCCCTCGTCACCGCGCCTCGTGTCCCACTCCAGCAGCCAGGCCCGTGCCCCCCACAGCCGCTTAATGGCCAGCGTGGCCTTGGCTGGGCTCCAGAGGCAGGAGCAGGGCCCTGGAGCAGTTCCTGCAGGGCTGGGCCCAGTGGCCAGACTCGGCCTGTTCCGGACAGCTAGCGCCGGCCCTGCCCCTCGGGACGGACACAGCCAGGCCAGAGTCTGTTTGCAGGAAGCTTCTGGCTCCTGCTCCGTCCTCCCCGCAGCGGCCAAGGGCATGTCAAGCGAAGGGCTGAGCCGTCAGCCCCCAGCCCACATCCAGCAATGGGTGGGAGCTGCCCCAGCGCACTACCCAGCCCCGGAACTGGAAGGGGGGCCCTGACCCAGCTGCCCAGGAGAGGCCAGGTCCAGGTCAGCTCCCATCTCTCTGGGAAGTCCGGTCCCTCCGCACTCTGCCCGTGCTCAAGTGTGCGGCGCAGCGGCCATGCTGGGTGGGGGGTGGGGCGTGCTCGGGGGTCCCAGCCCTGCAGACCCCTCTCCAGGACTGGTCTGGAGTCTCGTGGTCAGCAGCACCCCCGGAGCCGCCTGGGCGGGCTGGATCTTCCAGAGCTGGCAGCCTGGCGAAGGGGCCCTGCTCGCAGACAGCCAGTCTCCCCTGGCCTCAGCGGGGCTCTTGGGACCCGAGACGCACGGGAAGGAGCCAGCTGGGTCCCCCCACTCCCAGCGCTGCGTGGCTCCCGCCGGGGCCCAGAGCCACGTCCTGCCCTTGTGCCCTCTACCGGGCCTGACTCCAGCTGCACAGCTGGTGTGCCCCGCCTGGTGTGCCCGTGTCCCGCCTGGTGTGCCCGTGTCCTGCCTGGTGTGCCCTTCGCCCCGTGTCCCGCCTGGTGTGGCCGTGGCCCCGTGTCCCGCCTGGTCTGCCCTTGGCCCCGTGCCCCTCCTGGTGTGCCCGTGTCCCGCCTGGTCTGCCCTTGGCCCCGTGCCCCTCCTGGTGTGCCCGTGTCCTGCCTGGTGTGCCTGTGGCCCCGTGCCCCGCCTGGTCTGCCCGTGGCCCCGTGCCCTGCTCCTGGGGCCCGAGGGGCAAGCGTATGAGCACCCACATCTGCCCCCAGCTCCAGCCTCTGCTCTGGGCTTCGCCCTAGTGCCTGCTGCTGCCGTTCCCTCCCTCGCCCTGCACCAACTGCCACCTTGTCCCAGTGCTGGCTGGGGGTGGCCACTGGGAGTGGGGTGCCCCAGGGGCACAGCACCGCTGCCAGCTCTGACCGGGCCCCCTCCCTGCTGAGCCTGAGGGTCGTGCATGAGGGGGGCTGAGCGGCTCGGGAGCTGGCGGGGAGCCAGCCGGCTGCCTTGTGTCCTGGTGCCTGAGTCCCTGCTGGCCTGGGCTCTGTGCTGAGCTGCCTGCTGGCCTGGCTTGGGTTCAGCTGCTCAGCTCCTGAGCCCAGCTTGGCCCCAGGCCCCCCGGCCTCGCCACGAGCCCAGGCTCTGGTGCTGGGCCGCGAGACGCCCCTGAGACCCGGCACCTGCCCTTTCCTGGAGTCCCGCCCAGCTGTTCCCTGCTGGAGGCTCCGCCCCTGCAGGGTTTGCTCTGGCCCCTCCTCCTGAGCCTGCAGCGAGCTCAGGGCTCCTCCAGAGCGGCAGGCGCTAGGGTGTGAAGGGCCAGTCGTCTAGGCCCCCCATCAGAATGAGGCCGTGGGGGGCACTTGAACGCAGCCGCCCTGGGCCTGCCGGGGGGGGCACAGCCCCTGGAGCTGCTGCTCTCGCACCCCTTCACGGGGGCGTTGGCCCTTGGGTGCTGCAGGCCGGTTCCCCCTCGTCGGCACTGCCCCTCCGTGTCCTGGCTCGGCTCCCCGCCCGTGCCGGCTGCTGGCCCCAGGATGTCCTAGGCTCAGGGGCCGGCCCACAGCTTGCTAGGGCATAACAGCTGTGGGGCTGTGCACCCGGCCTGCCCCAGCTCTGCTCCATGGCACCAAGCGGCAGCCTGCAGGCAGCTTGCTGCTGTGTTGTAGTGCAGCCCCTCAAATGTTCCTGAGAATTGCCCCAGCTTCTGCCACGTTTTTGCGTTCCGCTCGCTCGCTGGCGGGCGAACTGCTGCCAGTTAACACCCCCTCCCACAACTACCCCACCCCAGCCGGCTCCTGGCTCTCTTGCAGCCTGCCCATCTCCCTGGCCTTAGTCCTCTGCCCGCCCCCGCCAGCCACCCTCTCCGCTCTGACTCTGCGAGGGGCCTTTGCCTGGCATCATACGAGCCCGACATCTGCGCCTTGCTGGGCGCTGCCCCTCGGGAAACGTGGCACCAGTTCCAGGCCATACCACGGGGCAGAGCCAGTCCAGTTTGAATTCTATTTTCCAGGACGGTTTTGTGAAACACTGTATCAAAGGTTGTACTAAAATACAGATATCTTACAGCTACGGATTCCCTTCGCCGCGGCCATCGCCCGGCCCAGTCACACAAGCTGGGACGTGGCTCCTCCCTACGGCGGTGGGGCCCACGCTGCTCGGTGGAGCCCTGGCTGGGAGCTGGGGGCTGCTGCCTTCTTGGTTCTAGCAGCTAAGTTGCTTTAAAAGAAATGTGTGAAGTCACCAGCGGTCTCCTGTTGCCGTCGCGGCGGAAGCACTAGCCTCATTGCTCCCCTGTGCTGCTGCTCAGGGAGAGGCGCTGGGCGGTGCGGTCAGAGAGAAGCGTCGAGCTGAGCCTACGCAGTGGGCATTTGCGAAGCCCTGTGCTAGCTGGCTGTGGGTTTTGCTATGGGTTGGTCTGGCAGTGGAGGAGGGGAGACACGGCCAGTCAGGACTGCGCTGTTCCTGCCCGAAAATTCACCGCTACGTTGGGTTTTCTTCTGCTCGCCACCCTCCCAGCGGCCCAGGCTCTGTCAGGGAGGTCCCAGCGGTTCAGTGCACGAGTAGCGGGAGCCCAGCAGAAGGGCTGTCTTGGTACGTTTCCCTTGGCTTCCAGGTCTATTTACAAAGTCGCTGTTTCCTCCTTTCGCGCAGCCCGGCAGCCAGAACCGCCCCGTGCGGGCAGCCCAGAGCTGCGTCCCCGGCGGCTGCCCTTTGGCAGCAGCAACTTGACTTTCTTCTTTCCCCTGCAGAATCTGCCTCCTTCTTCGGCCCCCCGCTCTGCTGAGCCAGGCAGCCCCCGCCGGAGTCCCGCCTGCAGCGCCGCCAGCTCCCTCGGCCCAGGCCCCCGAGAAACACCAGCTTCTTGCTCTGCGCCCCACCTCACAGGCAAGTCCCGCGCTCTCGTCTCTCACGTGCTCGCGCGCCCTGGGCTGGCGGCCCCTCAGGCAGTGGGGGCTGCGCTCGGGGCTCAGAGCTTCATTGCATTGCAGGGCCACCGGCCTGGGCCATGGGGCTGGGAGACACAGCAAGCCAGCCACACGCTGACTGGCCAGCGCCCTAGCCGGGGCAGGCCGGCCCCTGGCGCGGGGAGGGGGGTTGGGGCGCTCACGCTGCGCCTGCTGGGCGGGCTGGCTCAGTCTGGGGGTGCTCCATCCGGCCTGGGCTCGTTCCCCACGCGGGGCCCTGGCTGGCGGCACAAGACTTTTCTCTCTGGCCATGGGGTGTCCCTGCTGCATTGGCCTCTCCTGGCCCTTCGGACATTGGCCTGCCCCTGCCAGCCGGAGCTGGAGCCTGGGGGGACGCTCCTGCAACACAAGAAGTACCAGGGCAGCCCCCCCATGGCCCTGCCCCCAGGCTGGGCTTGGGAGAGCGCCACGGAGATAAAGCACCAGCCGGAGCCAGGCCCAGCGAGGGGAGGGCCGGGCACAGACCCAGCAGCAGGGGAGGGACGAGGGGCCGTGCGGGGAGCCGGCAGGGCAGGTCCTCTGGCCCCACACGCTGGGATGGGGAATGAGCCAGTCCGCACCCCCAGGCTGGAGGAGAGACGTGACCCTCCTGCCGGCTGGCGTCCCCGGGCAGAGCCACATGGCCCTGGGCAGAGAAGACTCGTCTGCAGATACGAGTATCAAGGCTCCAGTCTCGGGCTGGTTCTCCGAGCAGAGCTGCCCAGAACGGGGCTGAGGCTGCTGGGGTTGGCGCCCGCTGCACAAGGGCGCTGGAGGCGACTCAGCTGGCAGCGCTCTCCCGAGGGAGGGGCCTTGCCACAGGCTCTCGGGATGCAGGCTCAGGACCACTTGGCCTCAACCTCCCTCCAGCGCCCGCCCCCGGGCAGAGGGAGGCAGCCCAAGGCGGCGAGGGGCATGGGAAGGGCGCAGGGCAGGGCTGGCAGAGCTCCGGAGAGGCTGCATGTTGATCTTATGGAGCCAGCGGCAGCAGAAACAAGGCAGGAGAGAGCGAGCGTCCGGTCCTGGAGCCAGTGAGCACTGGGCCTGCTGCTGGGTCTCTGCGTCATATCCGCTGTGGAGAGAACACGGCAATCAGCACGCGCCCGCCTGCGCCCGCGCCCCCAAGGCAACAAGCAGCCAACAGGAGTAGGCAAAGCAGCAGGGCCAGGTGACACTGGGACCAGCTTCCTCGCCCACCTGCAGACCCAGCCCCGCCCCGTGAAGGGGGCCTGTGTACACCACATCCCTGAGCCGGTCCCTGTGTTCCCGGCACCTCGTTAGAGCCCCAGCCCCCCACGGGGTGGCGGCCTCTGTGGGGATCCTGCTCCTGGCCTGGCCAGCGGGAAGTGACCCTCAGAGCAGCTGTGGGGAGCTCTTGGTCGTGGGGCCAGGAGCCGCCCAGAGATACCCAGAAATGCCTGGCCCAGGGCGGGCGTGACGCGGGGAGTAGCCAGTCAGGAGGGTCTCTGCTGGCACGTCCGTGCCAGTCACTGCCTGAGCCGCTGTGGGGCAGCTGCAAGGCGCTGAGAGGTTGCTCTGCGGCGGCCGGGGCTGTTCCCACCTATTCTGGGGTGGTGGGTCGCACGGGCTGCTACTGCCGGGCAGTCCCTGGCCAGGGGTCGGCAGCAGCTTGTTCCTGTCCAACCCTCCGGTGCCCGCACATCCTGCCCCAGGCCTGCTGCATTCCCAGCCTGCTCCTCCCTCGCCTCGGGCCCAGACAGCAGCATGGACACCCCAACGCAGGGCCAGGCCCTGGCCACCTGGGCCTCGTCGCACACCGGGCCTCTGCCCTGCAGCTGGGAGGGAAGGTGGCCACTCCGCTCCCCTGCTGAGCGCGGCAGGAGCATGGGACACACCCTGGGCCTTCCTCTCGTCCCACAGTCGCCACCCCCTGACCGACGGGAAAGCAAAGTGCTGCCGAAGGCCCCATGCAGCCCGCGCCAGCCCCGGAGGGCAGAAGGGAGCTGGGCCTTCGAGAGCTGTTTGACTCTCTTAAAGCTCCTGCGTTGGGGTCTCTCTCCATGTCTTTGGGGTCTGACTCTGAGGTCGGTAGCACAGGGCCAGGCCCGACACCCGTCTCCTCCCTGCCCTGCGGCGCGCACACCGGATGGGACCAGGCCACGCTGCAGCCACACGACTTACCGCAGTGCCAACCAAATCTGTGAAGAGAAGGAGAGAGAGCGTTAGGGTGAGTCTGACGCACAGCGGCTGTGCTCAGTGACTCCGTAGCTACGTCTTCTTGGCCCCTGTGACGTAGTGGGGGTACTTGCTGGGCTGTGGTGACCCCTGCTGTCTGGAGCAAGACCCAGCAGGGAAAACCTCGCTAGGCAGAGGTAAGGCCAAACTTGTTGAACCAGTGGCCAGACACCCCCCATGGAGAGGAACAAAGGAAGGTGGAATGCGGCCCTGGCTGGGGGGCAGGGCTGCAAGGGAATTTAGTTAGTTCTGTCTGAGAGCATGGAGGAGAGCCTAGGGGAAGGGGCTGGAGTTTAGGGGCCCAGTCTCCCCCATCTCAAGGGGGCCTGAGGCATCCTAGCCCAGCTCTGTGACCAGACTACATCTGTGCTGTGCTGTATCCTGGAGAGGCAATAAACTTCCTCTATTCCACCGGCTGGTGCAGTCTGTTTGTGCCATTTCGGGGTGCAGGAGGCGGGGGACCCCCAACGCGCCATCACAGCCCGCTCTGGGGTTAGTGCAGGGGTTACGTGCTGCGTGGTCACCCTCCCTCCTGCTGACGTGGCACCATAACTCCCTGGCTGCAGCACTTGCCCACCACAGCCACTGCCAGGGCACAAGCATATTAGTCTGATGCAGGCCGGGGGAGCGGAACAGGCTGGGCCGCACCGGGGGAGCAGAGCATGATGGGCCGGGCCGGGGAAGCGGAACAGGCCGGGCCGGGGGAGCGGAGCCCAATGGGCCAGGCCAGGGGAGTGGAACAGGCCGGGGGAGCGGCGCCCGATGGGCCGGGCCGGGGGAGCAGCGCACGATGGGCCGGGCCGGGGGAGCGGCGCCCGATGGGCCGGGCCGGGGGAGCGGCGCACGATGGGCCGGGCCAGGGGAGCGGCGCACGATGGGCCGGGCCAGGGGAGTGGAACAGGCCGGGCCGGGGGAGCGGAGCCCAATGGGCTGGGCCAGGGGAGTGGAACAGGTCGGGCCGGGGGAGCGGAGCCCAATGGGCTGGGCCGGGGGAGCAGAACAGGCCGGGCCGGGGGAGCGGCGCACGATGGGCCGGGCCGGGGGAGCAGAGCAGAGCAGGGCAGGCTAGGCCAGGGCCTGAGTTTCCTGCTGCCAAGCCAAAGCAGAGCAACCCAGCTGGGAACTTGGCAGCGGCTCCTCAGTGAGTGTGGGGGGGTGACTCCTGCTGCCACCCCACCAGGCCCCCAGTAGCCTCCCGAGTCGTGCACTCAGGAAGGTGAGTCGGGGGAGGAGTCAGTGGTGGAGGGGGGTGCAGCAGGGACAGGAGCAGAGCAGGGCTGGGAAAAGGGCTGGGGCAGAAATCCACACCCCAGGGCCGGCCCTGCCCGTGTCAAATTCAGCCACCATAGGCCTCCGGCCAGCCACGCCCATGGGACTGGCGGGCGAACCCAGGAGATGGCTTGTGCAGCCTGTCAGCTCCACTCAAGGCCGGCTGCCCAGGGCTGCCTCCGGAGGCAATGGTCCAGCGGAGCCGTGGGCCGGCAGACTCAAGAAGGCAAGAGCGGCGCGGGGAGGAGCCAGAGGGGCCTGCGCCTGGCAGGGAGCAGCTGCTGGCTGAGGCACTAGGAAGCAGGTGCCCTGGGAGCAGGACGTGCTGGGACCATCGCGCCTCGCTTGGGCCCAGCTGCTCTCCACAGGAGGAGACAGGCTGCCTGGCTCTGCAGAGCTGTCCTGGCCATGCTGCTGTCCCGGCCACACGGCACCGCTCGGAGCCCCGCAGCGCAGCCAAGCCAAAGCAGCGGGGACACCGCCGGCTGCGTCTGGCCAGCACGAGGGACCCCTCCCTGGGCGCACATCGGGTCCGCTGGCTCTCCTGCCGCAGGCGGGGCCCACGACTCAGGACGGCCGTGCAGCTGGGGTCCAGTGGGGCCGGGCCAGAGGCTGCCATGCAGGGAGGCCGCTCCCCAGTGCTCAGACGGACGCACCCCTTGCCCTGTTTTGAGCCGTGACTGTCGTCCTCCCGCTGCCCCCGAGCCCTGCCCAGCGCCAGGGAGCTGTGCCTGGCTCTAGGGCCGGCTGGGGGAGACTCTGTGCAGGGGATGGGAATACGCCCCCGGCCCCACCTCATCAGAGCCACGTGGGAGCCTCTGCTGCAGCTGGCCAGAAGCTCTCTCACGTGCCACTGTGGCCTCCCCACGGCCTATTTGCAGCGTCTGCTGTGGGCAGACCCGGGCCAGTCTCCAGGAAACCCAGCGCGAGATGCAGGATGGTTTGGCTGGCACCCCGTCCCGTGGAGCTGAGCTGTGGCTGTGGCAGGTGTCGGCTCTTTGGGGGCCCATGGCTGGCGGGAGCTGGTAACGCTGGGCTCCCTGGGGGGCCCGGAAGCCTTTGCTGTGTCCCGATGTGGAAGGAGTGGGGCCGGGGCAGCTGGTACCTTTGTTCTCTGGCTTGAGCTCCTCGTGCAGCAGGTCGTTCTGCCGGTTGCCCAGGACGAAGGCCAGGAAGGAGAGGATAAGGGCGTTGAGGATGCCGATGATGGCGAGGATGTAGGCCCAGCGCACAGAGCAGTCACCCAGCGAATACTTCCCTGTCTTCTCCCCACACATGTCCCGCACCGTCTCTGCGTCCCAGCCATCCGGAAAGATCATGCAGCCCAGCACCAGGCAGAGAGCTGGACAGGACCAGGGGGAGAGAGAACAGCAGTTTGCTAACAGCCGGCTCCGCAGCAGGGCACACAAACATCTACGGAAGCCCCAAGGATCAGTTCTAGAGCTAGTTTTTGTGCAATGTCTTTATTAATGACCTGGAGGAGGGGATGGATTGAGGGGATGGATTGCACCCTCAGCAAGTTTGCAGATGACACTAAACTAAGGGGAGAGGTAGATACACTGGAGGGCAGGACTAGGGTCCAGAGTGACCTGGACAGATTAGAGGGTTGGGCCAAAAGAAATCTGATGAGGTTCAACAAGGACAAGTGCAGAGTCCTGCACTCGGGACGGAAGAATCCCAAACATTGTTACAGGCTGGGGACCGACTGGCTAAGTAGCAGTTCTGCAGAAAAGGACCTGGGGGTTCCAGTGGATGAGAAGCTGGACATGAGTCAACAGGGGGCCCTTGTAGCCAAGCAGGCTAATGGCATATTAGGGGGCATTAGGAGGAGCATTGCCAGCAGATCCAGAGCAGCGATTACTCCCCTTTATTCAGCTCTGGTGAGGCCACATCTGGAGTATTGTGTTCAGTTCTGGGCCCCCCCACTACAGAAAGGATGTGGACGCATTGGAGAGGGTCCAGCGGAGGGCAACCAAAATGATTGGGGGGCTGGAGCACATGGCCTACGAGGAGAGGCTGAGGGACTTGGGTCTGTTTAGTCTGCAGAAGCGAAGAGTGAGGGGGGATTTGAGAGCAGCCTTCAACTTCCTGAAGGGAGGTTCTAAAGAGGCTGCAGAAAGGCTGTTCTCAGTAGTGACGAATGGCAGAACAAGGAGCAATGGTCTCAAGTTGTGGTGGGAGAGGTCCAGGTTGGAGATTTGGAAAAATTCTCTCCCTAGGCGGGTGGGGAAGCACTGGAATGGGTTCCCTAGGGAAGTAGTGGAGTCTCCATCCCTTGAGGTGTTTAAGTCTCAGCTTGACAAAGCCCTGGCCGGGTTGATTTAGTTGGGATTGGTTCTGCCTTGGGCAGGGGGCTGGACTTGATGACCTGCTGAGGTCTCTTCCAGTTCTGTGATTCTATGAATTCTCTATCTGAACAATGGAAGACTAGGGATATAAATAATGCGAGCCAACTTGTCTTTATGAAAATATATTAAGCAGACCTCATTTCATTCTTTGAAATGAGAAGCTGAGAAAGATAACAATGTCACTGTGATGTGCTAAGAGAAGATAACGGTGTAGCTGTGACGCACTAGGATAACAGTGTAGTTGTGACGCACTAAGATAAAAGAATGGTGTAGCTGTGACACTAAGTTAAGAGAACGGTGTAGCTGTGACACACTAGGATAACAGTGTAGTTGTGACGCACTAAGATAAGAGAGTGGTGTAGCTGTGACGCACTAAGATAAGAGAATGGTGTAGCTGTGACACACTAGGATAACAGTGTAGTTGTGACGTACTAAGATAAGAGAACAGTGTAGCTGTGTCACACTAAGGTAACGGTGTAGCTGCAACACACTAAGAGAATGGTGTAGCTGTGACACACTAAGAGAACGGTGTAGCTGTGACACACTAAGGGTATGCCTACACTATTGCCCTAGTTCGAACTAGGGTGGTTAATGTTGGCAACCGAAGTTGCAAATGAAGCCTGGGATTTAAATATCCCGGGCTTCATTTGCATCTTACCGGGCGCCGCCATTTTTAAAGCCCTGGTAGTTCGGACTCCGTGCCCGCAGCTACACGCAGCACGGAGTAGGTAGTTCGGATTAGGCTCTCTAATCCGAACTACTGGTACTCCTCGTTCCACGAGCAGTGGCAGTGTAGACATACCCTAAGAGAACGGTGAAGCTGTGACACAATACGATAAGGGAGTAGCTGTGATGCACTAAGATAAGGTCACTGTGTCTGTGGTGCATGGGAACTTTTGGAAGGCACGTGACATTGTGGGGCTGGAAGTCAGCACTGTGAGAGCTGCCAGGCACCAGGCAGTGGAGTTTGCTCTCGGTGGACATGTCAATCGAGGACACGGTATAAAAGTACCAAGAGCAGCGCTAGTGGTGAGACGGGAAGCCCCAGTCCCTGTTTATGCAGTTAGTGACATGGAGACGCTCTCCCTGACCTGCAGGGGAGAAGGTTTACGTAATTCCAGGGACTATCCATCCTCCTTGCCACTTTGCTCTGCCCCCAACGTGGACCAGCCTAGAGGGACCTATAGAGGTAGGTTGCTTGGAACAATCTAAGTTATGTGCCATCAGCGTGGTTGAAGGCACCGTACTTAGATCTTCTCACTGTGGTGTCTGCGCTTGGTGCGTCTGCCGGAGATGCTCTCCCATCACCTCCTCTCTGCTGCTCATTCCAGTGGAGTGCCACAGTCGACACGAGAGCAATCGGCAATCAATTTCCCGAGTCTATGCTGGACTTCATAAATGGGCCCCATGGCTCGCTAGCTGCCCATGGATCTGGCTGGCAGTGTGGACAATGTAAGAGCATTCTAAGAGCCATGCCCCGGGTTCGGCAACAGCCACAGTTACTGTTTTGAAACTCAGCTCTCGCTGCAAGGGCTGGGAACCCTTTTAGGGCTGGGGGGCACTGACCCACTGAAAAATCAGCGGGGGCCACGCCCCCAATTGAGGAGAAAACAGCCCTCTCAGATGTGGCCCCCAACAGACGTAGGAGAAAAGCGATTCACCTCTCTTCTCTCAAGCACGAGACAGCCTCCCTCTGCCACCCGCAGCCATATGCTTCCTGGTCACAGCAGGCCACCGGCTTTCCTCACAGTGCTGGCTGGCTGAACAGCCCCACCCAACAAGGCCTTTCTGGTCCCTGCAGCATTTCCCTGCCTCCTCCCGCCTGCCAGCCAACACGGAGCTAGAAGCACAGAACACTAGGACTGGAGGGCCCTCGAGAGTTGAGTCCAGGCCCCTGCCCCCATGGCAGGACCAAGCACCGTCCCCATCCCTGATAGACGTTTATCCAACCTGCTCTTCAATATCTCCAGAGACGGGGATTCCACAACTCCCCGGGCCATTTATCCCAGTGTTTGGCCCCCTGACAGGCAGGAACTTTTTCCTAATGTTCAACCTAAACCTCCCTGGCTGCAGTTTCAGCCCCTTGCTGCCTGTCCTGTGCTCAGAGGCCAAGGGGAACAATCTTCCTCCCTCCTCCCCGTGACACCCTTCAGATACCTGAAAACGGCTGTCCTGTCCCCTCAGGCTGCCCCCCTGCAAACGAAGGACTCACCTCCAAGACCAGCCTAAGACCAGAGCGGCCAGGACTCCTCTGCACGACCGTGATGTGCAGCAGCTGGATCCAGAGACTGCCCTTGCCTGGCCAGCAGGGGACGCCTGCCTGCCTGTACCCGGATTGGTGAGCACGACACTGTGTGCGTAGCAAGTGTATTCTGCTCGCGTGGGAATTGCCAATAAATAGAGGGTAAGAATATTACCGGGTGAGGCTCTTTCAGTGGCTAAAGATCCTGCCGACCCGCAGGAAGTTCTGCCCTGAGCCCTAGGAACTGGGTACGGGTGGGCGACCCCAAAGTGTGGAAGGGACAGAGACATTTGTGTGGGCACCAGTGGGACAGACCCTTGCGAAGGGCAGGGAAGGACCCCGATGGGGCTCTGGAGCTCCGTCCCAGGCCTAGCCCGGAGCTGTATGGTGGAGCTGTGGTGCGGCCCAGGAGTGTGGTTGGTGCTTCCTATTATTCCTGTCCCTCCACTTTGAGTCCTGCCTCTGGTCCACAATAGAGCTGGGGGGCTTTCCCCCCGCTACAGCTGCTGGAAGCCCAGCCCCCCCCCCCGGCCGGCTTGGTCTCTAGGCTGAACAACGCACCCCCAGCCAGTCTCGAAGGCACCCAGACCCCAGGCTGTATTAAAGCCATCCAGTAGTACCCTGAGAGGCCACAGAAGACCATGTGTAAGAACCAAAGCCCTGCTCCACCTTCAGAGGGCTGGAGGGTACCCCCCCGGCCCCAGCCCCCCCTCGGCTGGCTGCACAGGGGCAGAGAAGGTCACAGCTCTCTTCTGTGCTCGCCCCATGCTGCCCCAGACCCCCTTGCCAGATGCACAGGGACAGAGCATAAAAGCGGCCAGACTGGATCAAACCAACGGTTCATCCAGTCCAGTGTCTTGTCGGCCGACAGTGGCCAATGCCAGGTGCCCCCAAGGGAGAAAACAGAACAGAGAATCCTCACATGAACCCTCCCGTCCCCCACTTCCAGACAAACAGAGGCCAGGGACACCATTCCTCCCCAGCCTGGCTAACAGCCATCAATGGACCCAACCTCTATGAATCTATCTCGCTCTTTTTTGAACCCTGTTAAAGTTCTAGCCTTCACCACATCCTCTGGCGAGGAGTTCCACAGGTTGACTATGCGCTGAGTGAAGAAAAACTTCCTTGTATTTGTTTTAAACCTGCTGCCCATTCATTTAATTTGTTGGCCCCTAGTTCTTATATTGTGGGAATAATAAATAACTTTCCCATATTCACTTTCTCCACACCACTCATGATTTTCATAAGAACAGAACAATGGCCAGACAGGGTCGGAGCAAAGGTCCATCCAGCCCAGTGTCCTGTCTGCCGACACTGGCCAATGCCAGCTTCCCCCGGAGGGAGTGAACCGAACAGGGAATGATCCAGCGATCTCTCTCCTGCCATCCATCTCCACCCTCTGACTGACAGAGGCTAGAGACACCATTCCTACCCAGCCTGGCTAATAGCCATTAATGGACTTAACCTCCATGGATTTATCTAGTTCTCTTTTAAACTCTATTATAGTCCTAGCCTTCACAGCCTCCTCAGGCAAGGAGTTCCACAGGTTGACTATGTGCTTTTCATAGACTCATAGAACACTAGAACTGGAAGGAACCTCAAGAGGGACCTCACGGCAGGACCCAATACTGTCTAGACCATCCCTGATAGACATTTATCTAACCTACTCTTAAATATCTCCACGGATGGGGATTCCACAACCTCCCTGGGCAATTTATTCCAGTGTTTGACCACCCTGACAGGTAGGAACTTTTTCCTAATGTCCAACCTAAACCTCCCTTGCTGCAGTTTAAGCCCCTTGCTTCTTGTTCTATCCTCAGAGGCCAAGGAGAACAATCTTCCTCCCTCCTCCTTGTGACACTCCTTTAGATACTTGAAAACCACTATCATGTCCCCCCTCAGTCTTCTCTTTTCTAAACAAAACAAGCCCAATTCTTTCAGCCTTCCCTCACAGGTCATGTTCTCTAGACCTTTAATCGTTCTTGATGCTCTTCTCTGGACCCTCTCCAATTTCTCCACCTCTTTCTTGAAACGCGGTGCCCAGAACTGGACACAATTCTCCAACTGAGGCCTAGTCAGCGCAGAGCATAGTGGAAGAATGACTTCTCCTGTCTTGCTCACAACACACCTGTTACTGTGTCCCAGAATCATGTTTGCTTTCTTTGCAACAGTGTCACATTGTTGACATTGTGGTCCATTATGACCCCCTAAATCCCTTTCCGCGGTGCTCCTTCCTAGACAGTCGCTTCCCACTGTGAATGTGTGACATGGATTGTTCCTGCCTAAGTGGAGCACTTTGCATTTGTCTTTATTAAACTTCATCCTGTTTACCTCAGACCATTTCTCCAATTTGTCCAGATTATTTTGAATTCTGACCCTGTCCTCCAGAGCAGTCACAACCCCTCCCAGCTTGGTATCATCTGCAAACGTAATAATTGTACTCTCTCTGCTAATATCTAAATAGTTGATGAAGATATTGAACAGAACTGGTCCCAAATCTGAACCCCACTTGTTAGACCTTTCCAGCAGGATTGTGAACCATTAACAACTACTCTCAGAGAATGGTTATCCAGCCAGTCATGCACCCACCTTACAGTAACCCCAGCTAAGTTGTATTTGCCTAGTTTATTGATAAGAATCAAATGCCTTACTAAAGTCTAGCTATACCACTTCTCCCTTATCCACAAGACTCGTTATCCTATCAAAGAAAGCTATCAGATTGGTTTGAGGTGATTTGTTCTTTACAAATCCATGCTGGCTATTCCCTGTCACCTTATTTTCTTCCAGATGTTTGCAGAAGAATTCCTTAATTTATTTTCCCATTATCTTCCCTGGCGCAGAGTTAAACTGACCGGTCTGTAGTTTCCTGGGTTGTTCTTATTTCCCTTTTTATAGATGTGCACTAGATTTGCCCTTTTCCAGTCTTCTGGAATCTCTCCTGTCTTCCATGATTTTCCAAAGATGATAGCTAAAGGCTCAGATACCTCCTCTATCGGCTCCTTGAGTGTTCTAGGATGCATTTCATCAGGCCCTGGTGACTTGCTGACATCTAACTTTTCTAGGTGATTTTTAACTTGTTCTTTTTTTATTTTATCTTCTAAAGCTCCCCCCTTCCCACCCGCATTCACTATGTTAGGCGTTCCTTCAGACGTCTTGGTGAAGACCAAAACAAAGAAGCCATTAAGCATCTCTGCCATTTCCAAGTGTCCTGTTACTGTTTCTTCCTCCTCGCTGGGCAATGGGCCTGCCCTAGCCTTAGTCTTCCTCCTGCTTCTAATGTATTTAGAGAATGTCTTCTTGTTTCCCTTTGTCTGTAGCTAGTTTGAGCTCGTTTTGTGCCTTTGCCTTTCTCATCTTGCCCTTTTACAGACCTCTATCACACCCCCCTCAGTCTCCTCTTTTCCAAGCTGAAAAGTCCCAGTCGCTTTAATCTCTCTTCGTATGGGACCAGTTCCAAACCCCTCAGCACTTTTGTAACCCTTTTCCAGTGCCAATATTTATTTCTTTTTTGAGATGAGAGGACCACATCTGTACCCAGTATTCTAGATGTGGGCGTCCCATGGTTTTATACAGAGGTGTTAAAATACTCCGTCTTATTCTCTAGCCCCTTTTTAATGATTCCGAACATCCTGTTTGCTTCTGTGCCAGCCACTGCGCACTGCGTGGACGTCTTCAGAGAACTAGCCACGATGACCCCAAGATCTCTCTTGAGCAGCTGTAGCCATATGAGCCCCTCGTATTGTATGGACAGTTGGGATGCTGTTTTCCAATGTGCATTACCTGACATTTAGCCACATTCCGTTTCATTGGCCATTTTGTTGCGCAATCACTTAGTTTGGGGAGATCTTTGTGAAGCTCTTCAGTCTGTTTTGGCCTTAACTCCCTTGAGCAGTTTGGTGTGATGTGAGCAGGGGTCACAGCTCCCTTGTCATGGGGTGCCCCCCAGAGCCAAGCCCCCCCTCGGCCGGCTGTACGGGGACAGAGCAGGGGTCACAGCTCTCTTGTCATGGGGTGCCCCCCCAGAGCCAAGCCCCCCCTCGGCCGGCTGTACAGGGACAGAGCAGGGGTCACAGCTCTCTTGTCATGGGGTGCCCCCCCAGAGCCAAGCCCCCCCTCGGCCGGCTGTACAGGGACAGAGCAGGGGTCACAGCTCTCTTGTCATGGGGTGCCCCCCCAGAGCCAAGCCCCCCCTCGGCCGGCTGTACGGGGACAGAGCAGGGGTCACAGCTCTCTTGTCATGGGGTGCCCCCCAGAGCCAAGCCCCCCCCCCTCGGCCGGCTGTACGGGGACAGAGCAGGGGTCACAGCTCTCTTGTCATGGGGTGCCCCCCAGAGCCAAGCCCCCCCTCGGCCGGCTGTACGGGGACAGAGCAGGGGTCACAGCTCCCTTGTCATGGGGTGCCCCCCAGAGCCAAGCCCCCCCTCGGCCGGCTGTACAGGGACAGAGCAGGGGTCACAGCTCTCTTGTCATGGGGTGCCCCCCAGAGCCAAGCCCCCCCTCGGCCGGCTGTACGGGGACAGAGCAGGGGTCACAGCTCCCTTGTCATGGGGTGCCCCCCAGAGCCAAGCCCCCCCTCGGCCGGCTGTACGGGGACAGAGCAGGGGTCACAGCTCCCTTGTCATGGGGTGCCCCCCCAGAGCCAAGCCCCCCCTCAGCCGGCTGTACAGGGACAGAGCAGGGGTCACAGCTCCCTTGTCATGGGGTGCCCTCCCAGAGCCAAACCCCCCCCTCGGCCGGCTGTACGGGGACAGAGCAGGGGTCACAGCTCCCTTGTCATGGGGTGCCCTCCCAGAGCCAAACCCCCCCCTCGGCCGGCTGTACGGGGACAGAGCAGGGGTCACAGCTCCCTTGTCATGGGGTGCCCCCCCAGAGCCAAGCCCCCCCCTCGGCCGGCTGTACGGGGACAGAGCAGGGGTCACAGCTCTCTTGTCATGGGGTGCCCCCCCAGAGCCAAACCCCCCCCTCGGCCGGCTGTACGGGGACAGAGCAGGGGTCACAGCTCCCTTGTCATGGGGTGCCCCCCCAGAGCCAAGCCCCCCCCTCGGCCGGCTGTACAGGGACAGAGCAGGGGTCACAGCTCTCTTGTCATGGGGTGCCCCCCAGAGCCAAGCCCCCCCTCGGCCGGCTGTACGGGGACAGAGCAGGGGTCACAGCTCTCTTGTCATGGGGTGCCCCCCCAGAGCCAAGCCCCCCCTCGGCCGGCTGTACGGGGACAGAGCAGGGGTCACAGCTCCCTTGTCATGGGGTGCCCCCCCAGAGCCAAGCCCCCCCTCGGCCGGCTGTACGGGGACAGAGCAGGGGTCACAGCTCCCTTGTCATGGGGTGCCCCCCCAGAGCCAAGCCCCCCCCCCTCGGCCGGCTGTACAGGGACAGAGCAGGGGTCACAGCTCTCTTGTCATGGGGTGCCCCCCAGAGCCAAGCCCCCCCTCGGCCGGCTGTACGGGGACAGAGCAGGGGTCACAGCTCCCTTGTCATGGGGTGCCCCCCAGAGCCAAGCCCCCCCTCGGCCGGCTGTACGGGGACAGAGCAGGGGTCACAGCTCCCTTGTCATGGGGTGCCCCCCCAGAGCCAAGCCCCCCCTCAGCCGGCTGTACAGGGACAGAGCAGGGGTCACAGCTCCCTTGTCATGGGGTGCCCCCCCAGAGCCAAGCCCCCCCTCGGCCGGCTGTACGGGGACAGAGCAGGGGTCACAGCTCTCTTGTCATGGGGTGCCCCCCCAGGTCCAAGCCCCCCCCTCGGCCGGCTGTACGGGGACAGAGCAGGGGTCACAGCTCCCTTGTCATGGGGTGCCCCCCCAGAGCCAAGCCCCCCCTCGGCCGGCTGTACGGGGACAGAGCAGGGGTCACAGCTCCCTTGTCATGGGGTGCCCCCCAGAGCCAAGCCCCCCCTCGGCCGGCTGTACGGGGACAGAGCAGGGGTCACAGCTCTCTTGTCATGGGGTGCCCCCCCAGGTCCAAGCCCCCCCCTCGGCCGGCTGTACAGGGACAGAGCAGGGGTCACAGCTCTCTTGTCATGGGGTGCCCCCCCAGGTCCAAGCCCCCCCCTCGGCCGGCTGTACGGGGACAGAGCAGGGGTCACAGCTCTCTTGTCATGGGGTGCCCCCCCAGAGCCAAGCCCCCCCTCGGCCGGCTGTACGGGGACAGAGCAGGGGTCACAGCTCTCTTGTCATGGGGTGCCCCCCCAGGTCCAAGCCCCCCCCTCGGCCGGCTGTACGGGGACAGAGCAGGGGTCACAGCTCCCTTGTCATGGGGTGCCCCCCCAGAGCCAAGCCCCCCCTCGGCCGGCTGTACAGGGACAGAGCAGGGGTCACAGCTCCCTTGTCATGGGGTGCCCCCCAGAGCCAAGCCCCCCCTCGGCCGGCTGTACGGGGACAGAGCAGGGGTCACAGCTCCCTTGTCATGGGGTGCCCCCCCAGAGCCAAGCCCCCCCTCGGCCGGCTGTACGGGGACAGAGCAGGGGTCACAGCTCCCTTGTCATAGGGTGCCCCCCAGAGCCAAGCCCCCCCTCGGCCGGCTGTACAGGGACAGAGCAGGGGTCACAGCTCTCTTGTCATGGGGTGCCCCCCCAGAGCCAAGCCCCCCCTCGGCCGGCTGTACGGGGACAGAGCAGGGGTCACAGCTCCCTTGTCATGGGGTGCCCCCCAGAGCCAAGCCCCCCCTCGGCCGGCTGTACAGGGACAGAGCAGGGGTCACAGCTCCCTTGTCATGGGGTGCCCCCCCAGAGCCAAGCCCCCCCCTCGGCCGGCTGTACAGGGACAGAGCAGGGGTCACAGCTCCCTTGTCATGGGGTGCCCCCCCCCGGAGCCAAGCCCCCCCCTCGGCCGGCTGTACGGGGACAGAGCAGGGGTCACAGCTCCCTTGTCATGGGGTGCCCCCCCAGAGCCAAGCCCCCCCCCCTCGGCCGGCTGTACGGGGACAGAGCAGGGGTCACAGCTCCCTTGTCATGGGGTGCCCCCCCAGAGCCAAGCCCCCCCTCGGCCGGCTGTACGGGGACAGAGCAGGGGTCACAGCTCCCTTGTCATGGGGTGCCCCCCAGAGCCAAGCCCCCACTCGGCCGGCTGTACGGGGACAGAGCAGGGGTCACAGCTCTCTTGTCATGGGGTGCCCCCCAGAGCCAAGCCCCCCCTCGGCCGGCTGTACGGGGACAGAGCAGGGGTCACAGCTCCCTTGTCATGGGGTGCCCCCCCAGAGCCAAGCCCCCCCTCAGCCGGCTGTACAGGGACAGAGCAGGGGTCACAGCTCTCTTGTCATGGGGTGCCCCCCCCAGAGCCAAGCCCCCCCTCGGCCGGCTGTATGGGGACAGAGCAGGGGTCACAGCTCCCTTGTCATGGGGTGCCCCCCAGAGCCAAGCCCCCCCCTCGGCCGGCTGTACGGGGACAGAGCAGGGGTCACAGCTCCCTTGTCATGGGGTGCCCCCCAGAGCCAAGCCCCCCCTCGGCCGGCTGTACAGGGACAGAGCAGGGGTCACAGCTCTCTTGTCATGGGGTGCCCCCCCAGAGCCAAGCCCCCCCTCGGCCGGCTGTACAGGGACAGAGCAGGGGTCACAGCTCTCTTGTCATGGGGTGCCCCCCCAGAGCCAAGCCCCCCCTCGGCCGGCTGTACGGGGACAGAGCAGGGGTCACAGCTCCCTTGTCATGGGGTGCCCCCCCAGAGCCAAGCCCCCCCTCGGCCGGCTGTACGGGGACAGAGCAGGGGTCACAGCTCCCTTGTCATGGGGTGCCCTCCCAGAGCCAAGCCCCCCCCCCCCTCGGCCGGCTGTACGGGGACAGAGCAGGGGTCACAGCTCCCTTGTCATGGGGTGCCCCCCCAGAGCCAAGCCCCCCCCCCCCTCGGCCGGCTGTACAGGGACAGAGCAGGGGTCACAGCTCCCTTGTCATGGGGTGCCCCCCCAGAGCCAAGCCCCCCCCTCGGCCGGCTGTACGGGGACAGAGCAGGGGTCACAGCTCTCTTGTCATGGGGTGCCCCCCCAGAGCCAAACCCCCCCCTCGGCCGGCTGTACGGGGACAGAGCAGGGGTCACAGCTCCCTTGTCATGGGGTGCCCCCCCAGAGCCAAGCCCCCCCTCGGCCGGCTGTACAGGGACAGAGCAGGGGTCACAGCTCCCTTGTCATGGGGTGCCCCCCCAGAGCCAAGCCCCCCCCCCTCGGCCGGCTGTACGGGGACAGAGCAGGGGTCACAGCTCCCTTGTCATGGGGTGCCCCCCCAGAGCCAAGCCCCCCCCCCCCTCGGCCGGCTGTACAGGGACAGAGCAGGGGTCACAGCTCCCTTGTCATGGGGTGCCCCCCCAGAGCCAAGCCCCCCCCTCGGCCGGCTGTACGGGGACAGAGCAGGGGTCACAGCTCTCTTGTCATGGGGTGCCCCCCCAGAGCCAAGCCCCCCCCTCGGCCGGCTGTACGGGGACAGAGCAGGGGTCACAGCTCCCTTGTCATGGGGTGCCCCCCCAGAGCCAAGCCCCCCCTCGGCCGGCTGTACAGGGACAGAGCAGGGGTCACAGCTCCCTTGTCATGGGGTGCCCCCCCAGAGCCAAGCCCCCCCCCCCTCGGCCGGCTGTACGGGGACAGAGCAGGGGTCACAGCTCTCTTGTCATGGGGTGCCCCCCCAGAGCCAAGCCCCCCCTCGGCCGGCTGTACGGGGACAGAGCAGGGGTCACAGCTCTCTTGTCATGGGGTGCCCCCCCAGAGCCAAGCCCCCCCTCGGCCGGCTGTACGGGGACAGAGCAGGGGTCACAGCTCCCTTGTCATGGGGTGCCCCCCCAGAGCCAAGCCCCCCCTCGGCCGGCTGTATGGGGACAGAGCAGGGGTCACAGCTCTCTTGTCATGGGGTGCCCCCCCAGAGCCAAGCCCCCCCTCGGCCGGCTGTACAGGGACAGAGCAGGGGTCACAGCTCCCTTGTCATGGGGTGCCCCCCAGAGCCAAGCCCCCCCCTCGGCCGGCTGTACGGGGACAGAGCAGGGGTCACAGCTCTCTTGTCATGGGGTGCCCCCCCAGAGCCAAGCCCCCCCTCGGCCGGCTGTACGGGGACAGAGCAGGGGTCACAGCTCTCTTGTCATGGGGTGCCCCCCCAGAGCCAAGCCCCCCCTCGGCCGGCTGTACGGGGACAGAGCAGGGGTCACAGCTCCCTTGTCATGGGGTGCCCCCCCAGAGCCAAGCCCCCCCTCGGCCGGCTGTACGGGGACAGAGCAGGGGTCACAGCTCCCTTGTCATGGGGTGCCCCCCAGAGCCAAGCCCCCCCCTCGGCCGGCTGTACGGGGACAGAGCAGGGGTCACAGCTCTCTTGTCATGGGGTGCCCCCCCAGAGCCAAGCCCCCCCTCGGCCGGCTGTACGGGGACAGAGCAGGGGTCACAGCTCCCTTGTCATGGGGTGCCCCCCCAGAGCCAAGCCCCCCCTCGGCCGGCTGTATGGGGACAGAGCAGGGGTCACAGCTCCCTTGTCATGGGGTGCCCCCCAGAGCCAAGCCCCCCCTCGGCCGGCTGTACAGGGACAGAGCAGGGGTCACAGCTCCCTTGTCATGGGGTGCCCCCCCAGAGCCAAGCCCCCCCCCCTTGGCCGGCTGTACGGGGACAGAGCAGGGGTCACAGCTCTCTTGTCATGGGGTGCCCCCCCAGAGCCAAGCCCCCCCCCCTCGGCCGGCTGTACGGGGACAGAGCAGGGGTCACAGCTGTCGTCAGACGGTGCCCCCCACACTCAGCCCCTCTCTGAAATGCAGAGGCAGCCCGGGACCCCACAGCTTCTGGCCCATAGCACCCCTCAGTGCCAGGGCCCATGGACACTGGCTGGAGCTGGACAGCCCGGGGGAGCCCCGGCAGCACAGCTCTGTCCCCGGCAGGTCAGGACGCGTCCCCGCTGCGGCTGCAGGGGCCGCCGGGCACACGCTCTGCGCTGGCAGTGGGGCGAGCCTGGTCTCTGCCGCACAGGCCCCCAGCGCTGATGGAGGCCTCAGCCTCTGCTGAGACGGGCGCTGGGGGCGGGGGCTGGCCCCGCTCGGGCGGCTGGGTTCTGGAGCAGAGCTCCCAGCGGCAGGCCGGGTGCCTGCCCCCCCGCCCCACAGCCTGCGCTGCCGCCCCCAGGAGCCGGGTTCATTGGCCATTTCCAGCACTCTGGGAGTCCGGCAGCAGGCACTCGGCGCCTCAGCCGGAAACCATGGTAACTGCTGCTCGTCTCTGCCTGGGCCGAGTCTGAGCCAGACGAGTGAAGCACAGAGCACCCCGTCATCCCCTAGAGCCTCCAGCCCCCCTCCAGCGCACCGCGGCCAGCCGACCCGCGCCTACGGGCAACCCCCAGCCGCGCAAACACTCGCCAGCAGCCCCCACTCCTGCAATAAACCCTCTTGCCAACACTGCACCCAGCGATACAAGCGACGCCATCACAGGCCCTAGCCACCGCCAGCCATGCCCTCTGCCACGAAACGGGAACCCCACAAGCCTGCAGGGCACACGGGCCTGGGTGGAAAAGGAGCCGTTCTTCTGCAGAGAAGTCTCCCCAGCCAGTTACAGAGAGCGGAAGGGCCCTTCCTGGGTGTGCAGCTCTGCCCATCTCCCTGGGCGTGGACTAGACGTCCCGTCTCTAACGCCTCCCTGCCATGGGGGCAGAGGCTGGGCACTGCCAGACCACTCCTGAGCACGGCCCTGCCACTGCCAGGTCGTCCCCTTCTTGCTCTGCTCAAAACGGTGAGCCCCCGCTCTCCACGCTGCCCAGCACGGCAGGGTGTCGCCGCGCCACGAGAGGCAGACAGCTGCTCGTCTCCAGGGCTGCTCCGCCTGCCTCGGCGACCCCCGTGGCGCTCGGGCGCCCGCGCTCCGAGCTCAGCCCACAGGGCGAACGCGGTGTCAGAGTCCCTCCCGGAGGTGAGTGCAGGCCGGCCCTCTGCCCCACGGAGCCTGCTCCCTGCAGTGGGTCCCACGCAGCAGCTGCCCGGGCGGGGCCAGCCCCATCGACAAGGGCCACAGACCAACCGCCCGGGGCTGACGTCCTCGGGCTTCTGCTCCATCCCGGGGGTCAGGGCTCAGGCCCCACCTCAGGGTCACAGGGTCATTCGTGGGGCTAGGAGGGGTCGTGGGCAGGCAGCGGGGCAGAGACTGTGCACAACCCTCCTAGCCACAGGCAGTGCTGAGTTCCTGGCACTGCCACAGCTGCGCCCCCTCGCACCCCTCTCCACGCCCCTCTGCCCCAGCCCGGGGCGGCAGGGACCCTGGCCGAGGGGCGGGTGGGCAGGACTCCGGGGCTGGCAGTTGAGCCCCTGGGCACAGGGCCCGTGGTAAGGATCCCAGGGGGCGTGGGGCTCCGGGCAGGCCTGCCAACGGGTGGGAAAAGGGGGCCGTGGCCCAGAGCCCACGCTCTGCCCCCAGAACGCCCCAGCGCCATCCTCCCCCTACTCCGGGCCGGGCAGGCTGGGCCCGCTAGGAAGGGTGCCTAGTGGGGACCCACTTTCAGCTCTGGGCTCTACTTCTGGGCCCCACTGAAGCAGGGGGCGAGCCTGGCCAAGCGACTGTGTGCCCCACGCTCCAGCGGGGCTGGGGGCTCTCAGGAGATGCTGCTGCGGAACGATCTGCTGCTCAGCACCCAGCCGGGGGGGGCGAGGCCCTGTGGGGGCCCATCAGCGGCGGGGCTGCTTGGAGCACCATTGGGATCAATGCCAGGAGACCAGAGTTATTCCGGGGCCGACAGGCTGAGCCGCCCAAGGCTGGCGCCCCCGGAGCCTGGCAGCGCCGAAGCAGAGTTTGCCGGACCACGGGAGGTGGATACTGTCTAGCGGCATCACCCGCACGGCCACAGCTTGCTGGCTCCTGGCAGACACTGAGGGGATGCGAGTGCAGAACCGCCCAGAACCCGGAGCGCCAGGCCTGGGGGTTAGGAACAAACCTGATGGACCAGCGGGAAACTGGGCCACGCCCACGCTAAGTGGGCAGCCAGGGCCGGAGGGGCCCATCCTGTATCTTCTAGTTCTGCGGCAGGTGGGAATTCTCAAGGCCTGGCGATGGCCGGCTGCTCCTATGCTGCTGCCATGGCCTCCGAGCACAAGGAATTCCTGGTCCCTGCTCCGTGGGCAACACCGACGCACCAGCCCCTCGGTGTGAGCCCCGCGGCTCCGGCCGCAGGCAGGCGATATGCAAACTGCGGAGGGGGACACTGATGCTGCCAACCCAGCTGACTAAGCCCCCTTCTCGGCCTGTCTCTGGGAGCACCTTCCCTCCTCCTGGGGCCAGCCAGTGGTCTGCCTGGGGCTGCCAGGAGTCCGGTATTTTCGCCTCCCGTCCAGTAGAAAAATTCAGAAAAATTCACTGGATACCAGACACCTGAAATGTCCTGAACCGTCCTGAACCGTCCCACAGGTCCTGAAATGTCCTGAACCGTCCTGAACCGTCCCACAAGTCCTGCAGTGTCCTGAACCGTCCTGAACTGTCCCACAAGTCCTGCAGTGTCCTGAACCGTCCTACAAGTCCTGCAGTGTCCTGAACCGTCCTGAACCGTCCTACAAGTCCTGCAGTGTCCTGAACTGTCCTGAACTGTCCTGAACCGTCCTACAAGTCCTGCAGTGTCCTGAACCGTCCTACAAGTCCTGCAGTGTCCTGAACCGTCCTGAACCGTCCTACAAGTCCTGCACTGTCCTGAACTGTCCTGAACTGTCCTGAACCGTCCTACAAGTCCTGCAGTGTCCTGAACTGTCCTGAACCGTCCCACCACGTCCTGCAGTGTCCTGAACCGTCCTGAACCGTCCCACAACGTCCTGCAGTGTCCTGAACTGTCCTGAACCGTCCCACAAGTCCTGCAGTGTCCTGAACTGTCCTGAACCGTCCCACAAGTCCTGCAGTGTCCTGAACTGTCCTGAACCGTCCCACCACGTCCTGCAGTGTCCTGAACTGTCCTGAACCGTCCCACCACGTCCTGCAGTGTCCTGAACTGTCCTGAACTGTCCCACAAGTCCTGCAGTGTCCTGAACCGTCCTACAAGTCCTGCAGTGTCCTGAACCGTCCTGAACCGTCCTACAAGTCCTGCAGTGTCCTGAACCGTCCTGAACCGTCCCACAAGTCCTGCAGTGTCCTGAACCGTCCTACAAGTCCTGCAGTGTCCTGAACTGTCCTGAACTGTCCTGAACCGTCCTACAAGTCCTGCAGTGTCCTGAACCGTCCTGAACCGTCCCACAAGTCCTGCAGTGTCCTGAACTGTCCTGAACCGTCCCACCACGTCCTGCAGTGTCCTGAACCGTCCTGAACCGTCCCACAACGTCCTGCAGTGTCCTGAACTGTCCTGAACCGTCCCACAAGTCCTGCAGTGTCCTGAACTGTCCTGAACCGTCCTACAAGTCCTGCAGTGTCCTGAACTGTCCTGAACCGTCCCACCACGTCCTGCAGTGTCCTGAACTGTCCTGAACCGTCCCACAAGTCCTGCAGTGTCCTGAACTGTCCTGAACCGTCCCACAAGTCCTGCAGTGTCCTGAACTGTCCTGAACCGTCCCACCACGTCCTGCAGTGTCCTGAACTGTCCTGAACCGTCCCACAAGTCCTGCAGTGTCCTGAACTGTCCTGAACCGTCCCACAAGTCCTGCAGTGTCCTGAACTGTCCTGAACCGTCCCACCACGTCCTGCAGTGTCCTGAACTGTCCTGAACCGTCCCACAAGTCCTGCAGTGTCCTGAACCGTCCTGAACCGTCCCACAACGTCCTGCAGTGTCCTGAACTGTCCTGAACCGTCCCACCACGTCCTGCAGTGTTCTGAAACATCCTACAGTGTCTTACAATGTCTGGTACTTTCTGATCTTTTTCCCGGGCAGGAGGCGAACATCCCGGGTGCTTCCCTGGCTCCACAGTGGCGCTGTCTGGCCTGGAGCAGGGAGACAAGATGGGGGGCGGCTGCCAGCAGCCTGTTAGGGCCAAAAAGCCGCAAAAGCATTTCTTAAAGGGGCCCTGCTGTTTTTAATTTAATTTAATGTAATTTATTTTTTTATTACTTAATAACGCTCGGGGTCCTTTTTTTTTTTTTTTTCTCAACAGAATTTTTTCCCAGTGGGTTTTTTTGGGGGGTATAGATAAGTATTTTTGGTTAAACCATCTGGCAACCCTAGGCCTGTGGACTCCCACCAGCCCAGCTGTAGCTCAAGCCAGCTTGCCAGTGGCCTGGCTCACTTGCCTCTCCGCTGCCCCCAGGGCCTTCCTCCTGCATGGGGCTCTGCCCAGCTGATGGGGGCCCCCCCAGGCCCACAGCAGCAGTGGCAGGTGACAAGCAGTGGGGAAGCATCAGTCTTTGCAAATGCGGGTCAGGGCCGTGGCCCGGACCTTGCTGCCCACACAGCAGTGGGAGCAGGCGCTGAGCCAGCCGCGGGGTGGTGGGGCAGCAGGGGAGACTCACTGTAGAGCAGAGGCACTGTGGTGCAGGGGGGGCTGTCTGCTCTGGGACCCGGGGTCCCTGCACTGGGAGGGGAGATTCTCACCGACTCTCCCACATGTGGATTAACCCAGACACCCAGGCCCAGCCGCCCAGGGAGAGACAAGGGGAGGGGGGCGGAGACCAGCACCTGGCTGGGGGGCAGGGCCGGGAGGGAGGCAGTTGCTGTGGGGGAAGCATGGAGAGAAGAAGCTAAGCTGGGGCCCAGGGGCGAGGGGCCCCACCCTAGGGTCTGAGGCATCCTGGCCCTGAGCCCTGTAGCCACGTCACGTCTGTGCAGAAGCAATAAGCCCTGCTCTACGGGCGGGGGAGGCTGCTCGTGCTGCTGCGGGATCGGGGGTCCCGACGCACCGCCACAGGCGGCTTTGGGCAGAGCTCCGGCTCTGCAGCCGGGACTGGGAGCAGGGCAGATGGCTGGGCTAATAGCGTCTTTCCTTGTCATTACATCTGGCTTCCTCCGAGGGCCAGGGGCTGGGCCGCCTTAAACCCTCCCCCACTGCTGCCCCGTGATCAGCCGCTGGAGGCTTAACCCGGCTCAGCGAGGCTCTGTCCCCTGCATGTCACCTTCCGTGTGCCAGCGCCCCCTCTGCTGCATCTAAAGCAAAGGGCGAGTCACTCACTTTGCCCCTGCACCCTGGGGCAGAGACTCGAGCTGGAACCCTCCGGGCAGCTTCCACGCCTGCATTTCCGGACGATGGCCAAACGCAAGACAGCCCAGGCCCTGCCGCCAGAGCCTCAGCCTGGCCCTCCGAGTGCCCACCGGTGACTGGGGTTGCCAGAAATACCAACCCCCCCCAAAAAAAAACATGGGAAAAAATGTTGTTGAAAGAAAAAAAGGGGGGGGTGGACCAAAGTTGTTGAGCAACAACAACAAAAAAAACCCCTCCAAGAACCTGGATCACTGCTAGGGGTTACCAGCTAGTCATTTCAAAACAAACAAACCGGACACGCTTCATTGGGGCGGTGGGGGGGACCGGCCAGGAAGGGAGCAGTGCTGGAAACAGCTAAGGGGAGGGGGGCAACAGGGCTGGCCGAGGGAGATGGGGGGGCCAACGGGAAGCAGGGCTGGTCGTGGGGGCGGTCAGGCAGAATGGAGCTGGCCGTGGGATATCTGGGGAGGGGGGACCGACCGGGAGGGGGCAGGGCTGGCCGGGAGCAAGGGGAGGCTGGAAGCACAGCTGGGGGGGATCGGGAGCCGGGAGGAAGGGGGAGCGGGAAGCAGAGCTGCTGGGGGGGTGCAGCAGCGCTGGCTGGGGGAGATCAGGAAGAGGAACGGGCCGGCAGGAAGCAGAGCTGGGGGGGTGCAGGGGGGTGGCCGGGGAAGATCAGGAGGGGAAGTGGGGGAGAACCGGCCGGCCGGGAAGCGGGACTGACCTGGGCACTTACTGCCCGTCCCGCGCAGGCTCCCAGCGACGCAGGAGCGAGGAGGAGGCTTCCCCTCCCCCTCACACTCAACCGAGCGCACCCGGCAGCACTCACGGCCCCGCCTCCCAGCTGGGACTCCCAGCCGCTCCCCCGCCCGCCAGGCTTCCGTCCAGTGCGCAGCCAGAAAAATCTTTGACGTGTCAGAGCGCGCAAATACCGGACACCTGGCCGCCCTACGTGACAGCTGCCTCACGGGCCCATGGCCAGGATGGTCCTCCCCAGTGTCCTGTCCCTGCTGCTGGCAACCAGACCTAGCGGCAGCCGGAGCATGGGGTCACCCCTGGCAGCCCCTGGCAGCCCAGCACAGGGCTACTCAACACACAGCCTCTGACCTGTTTGTCTGCGGCCCGCGCTGCACTTCGGGGCTCCACGTGCGGCCCGCGGGTGGGAGCCAAAACCAAAAAGTCGTCACTAGAGCGGCCTGCTGCTGAGCTGCGGGTAGTAGCGCGATCCCTGGAGTGTCATTGCTCATGGCAGTGCTGAAATGGGGTCAGGGTTGCATATGACTTTTATCAGCAGAGCCGACGTAAAGGGGGCCTGCGTGTTGTGTAGCCTTGCCTTGAGCTTTCTATCCATGTCTGGCTGTGTGAAAGAAGCTATTTGCATAGATTTGCTTACATATTTGCATGAATACACAACCACACTTAAGTTGCAGCCCTCAGCATGTGCTGTGAGTGTCACTGACCCCCAGGACTTCCAACGTTGAGTAGCCCTCGAGCGGCACTAGTTCTTTACTGAAACCCAGCTGTATCTTTGGCCTTCACAGCACCCCCTGGCAGTGCATAGCGCCCCCTGGCAGTGCATGGCGCTCCCTGGCAGTGCATAGTGCCCTCTGGCAGTGCCTAGCTCCTGCTGCGGTGCATAGCTCCCCCTGGCAGTGTGCAAAGCCCCCTGGCAGTGGCTAGCCTCCCCTGCAGTGTGTAGAGCCCCCTGGCAGTGCATAGCTCCCCCTGGCAGTGCGCAGAGCCCCCTGGCAGTACATAGCTCCCCCTGGCAGTGTGTAGAGCCCCTTGGCAGTGCATAGCTTCCCCTGGCAGTGTGTAGAGGCCCCTGGCAGTGTGTAGAGCCCCCTGGCAGTGCATAGCTCCCCCTGGCAGTGTGTAGAGCCCCCTGGCAGTGCATAGCTCCCCCTGGCAGTGCGCAGAGCCCCCTGGCAGTGCATAGCTCCCCCTGGCAGTGTGTAGAGCCCCCTGGCAGTGCATAGCTCCCCCTGGCAGTGCGTAGAGCCCCTAGGCAGTGCATAGCTCCCCCTGGCAGTGCGTAGAGCCCCTAGGCAGTGCATAGCTCCCCCTGGCAGTGTGCAGAGCCCCCTGGCAGTGCATAGCTCCCCCTGGCAGTGTGCAGAGCCCCTTGGCAGTGCATAGCTCCCCCTGGCAGTGGCTAGCCTCCCCTGCAGTGTGTAGAGCCCCCTGGCAGTGCATAGCGCCCCCTGGCAGTGCATAGCTCCCCCTGGCAGTGGGCAGAGCCCCTTGGCAGTGCATAGCTCCCCCTGGAAGTGTGTAGAGCCCCTTGGCAGTGCATAGCTCCCCCTGGCAGTGGCTAGCCTCCCCTGCAGTGAGTAGAGCCCCCTGGAAGTGCCTAGCTCCACCTGCAGTGCCTAGCACCCCCTGGCAGTGAGCAGCATCCCCTAGCAATATATAGGTCCCCTGGCAGTGCACAGCACCCTCTGTAGGGGATAGCATCCCCTGGCAATGCATAGCACCCGCTGGCAGTACAGATGCCCCCTGGCACTGGGTGCCACAGGCTGACTGGGTGCTGGGGGAAGAACTACTTCCTGCTGCCCAGTCGGGGCTTTGGGTGGCTCCTGGTGGCGTGCTGCAGGATGGATACAGAGCATTCCAGTTGCTCCTTTTGTAGCTGGGGGTGTCCCAGGGATTCGTTCCCATCCCAGGCTCGCTCTCTTCCCTAACGATTCCCAATGGTCCGTTGGCATCTCTGCCTGCAGGGAGCGAGGTTTTCAGAGAGATCTCTCTGTAGGGGGAGCAGCTCGCTTAGACCCCGGTGATTTGAATGTGGTGGGGCCGTGGGTTCCCTTGGCATTTATCAACAGTGAAGTTCCTCTGTCATTTTGCTGCCCAGTCCCCCGGCTTTGAGCTCCCCTTGTAGCTTTCCTCAGGTTGCTTGTGGCTTGAGTAACTGAGGGTACGGCTACACTGCAGCACTGTTCCGACAGAGCGTCAGCCACGGCTACGCTGCCGCACTGTTCCGACAGAGCGTCGGCCACGGCTACGCTGCCGCACTGTTCCGACAGAGCGTCGGCCACGGCTACGCTGCCGCACTGTTCCGACAGAGCGTCGGCCACGGCTACGCTGCCGCACTGTTCCGACAGAGCGTCGGCCACGGCTACGCTGCCGCACTGTTCCGACAGAGCGTCGGCCACGGCTACGCTGCCGCACTGTTCCGACAGAGCGTCGGCCACGGCTACGCTGCCCCACTGTTCCGACAGAGCGTCGGCCACGGCTACGCTGCCGCACTGTTCCGACAGAGCGTCGGCCACGGCTACGCTGCCGCACTGTTCCGACAGAGCGTCGGCCACGGCTACGCTGCCGCACTGTTCCGACAGAGCGTCGGCCACGGCTACGCTGCCGCACTGTTCCGACAGAGCGTCGGCCACGGCTACGCTGCCCCACTGTTCCGACAGAGCGTCGGCCACGGCTACGCTGCCGCACTGTTCCGACAGAGCGTCGGCCACGGCTTCGCTGCCGCACTGTTCCGACAGAGCGTCGGCCACGGCTACGCTGCCCCACTGTTCCGACAGAGCGTCGGCCGCGGCTACGCTGCCGCACTGTTCCGACAGAGCGTCGGCCACGGCTACGCTGCCCCACTGTTCCGACAGAGCGTCGGCCGCGGCTACGCTGCCGCACTGTTCCGACAGAGCGTCGGCCACGGCTACGCTGCCCCACTGTTCCGACAGAGCGTCGGCCACGGCTACGCTGCCGCACTGTTCCGACAGAGCGTCGGCCACGGCTTCGCTGCCGCACTGTTCCGACAGAGCGTCGGCCGCGGCTACGCTGCCCCACTGTTCCGACAGAGCGTCGGCCGCGGCTACGCTGCCGCACTGTTCCGACAGAGCGTCGGCCGCGGCTACGCTGCCCCACTGTTCCGACAGAGCGTCGGCCGCGGCTACGCTGCCGCACTGTTCCGACAGAGCGTCGGCCGCGGCTACGCTGCCGCACTGTTCCGACAGAGCGTCGGCCGCGGCTACGCTGCCGCACTGTTCCGACAGAGCGTCGGCCGCGGCTACGCTGCCGCACTGTTCCGACAGAGCGTCGGCCGCGGCTACGCTGCCCCACTGTTCCGACAGAGCGTCGGCCACGGCTACGCTGCCCCACTGTTCCGACAGAGCGTCGGCCACGGCTACGCTGCCGCACTGTTCCGACAGAGCGTCGGCCACGGCTACGCTGCCCCACTGTTCCGACAGAGCGTCGGCCACGGCTACGCTGCCCCACTGTTCCGACAGAGCGTCGGCCACGGCTACGCTGCCGCATTGTTCCGACAGAGCGTCGGCCACGGCTACGCTGCCGCACTGTTCCGACAGAGCGTCGGCCACGGCTACGCTGCCGCACTGTTCCGACAGAGCGTCGGCCACGGCTACGCTGCCCCACTGTTCCGACAGAGCGTCGGCCACGGCTACGCTGCCGCACTGTTCCGACAGAGCGTCGGCCACGGCTACGCTGCCCCACTGTTCCGACAGAGCGTCGGCCACGGCTACGCTGCCGCACTGTTCCGACAGAGCGTCGGCCACGGCTACGCTGCCCCACTGTTCCGACAGAGCGTCGGCCACGGCTACGCTGCCGCACTGTTCCGACAGAGCGTCGGCCACGGCTACGCTGCCGCACTGTTCCGACAGAGCGTCGGCCGCGGCTACGCTGCCCCACTGTTCCGACAGAGCGTCGGCCACGGCTACGCTGCCCCACTGTTCCGACAGAGCGTCGGCCACGGCTACGCTGCCGCACTGTTCCGACAGAGCGTCGGCCACGGCTACGCTGCCGCACTGTTCCGACAGAGCGTCGGCCACGGCTACGCTGCCGCACTGTTCCGACAGAGCGTCGGCCACGGCTACGCTGCCCCACTGTTCCGACAGAGCGTCGGCCACGGCTACGCTGCCGCACTGTTCCGACAGAGCGTCGGCCACGGCTACGCTGCCCCACTGTTCCGACAGAGCGTCGGCCACGGCTACGCTGCCCCACTGTTCCGACAGAGCGTCGGCCACGGCTACGCTGCCGCATTGTTCCGACAGAGCGTCGGCCACGGCTACGCTGCAGGTAGTTATTTTGAAAAAGTGTCAAAGTGCTGTCGAGCCGGAGGCCTTCTTCCTCCGACTCCTTAACCCTCATAGTGCGAGGAGTGCAGGGAGTCGGAGGGAGAGGGCTCCATTTCGAAAGACACGCTGTGTAGACGCTCCCTATTTCGAAATAAGCCGCGCCATGGACGTAGCTCAATGTGCGTCGCTTATTTCCAGTTAGGCCCTGCGGCGTAGACGCCCCCGCTGTGTCATCTGCAGGGTTTGCCACCAGTCTGTGTTGCGCCCCTTCTGCCATTGGTGACTATGTTGAAAAGCCCTGGCCCCCGTAGAGATCCTTCCAGTTTTTGCAAGCTGCCTTTTGTCCTCGTTTCACCTTGGCGCCCTTGGCTTGCCCCTTGTGGGCGGGCAGACGGGTGGCTATTTATATGCCGTTAGTCTGAGTCTTTATTAGGCTTTTTCAAAGCTTCCAGGCAGCTTGTGTGATTGTGCCTTTTCATTCCCATTTAAGAAGCTTCCCCCTTTTGTCCTTTCCCTAGTGCCATGCTGCTGCTCTGCTATTTCCTCTTCCCCGCAGATGTTCAATTTAATCCCATCCTGGTTGCTTTTACTGCATAGTTCCCCTTGATTCGCCTCTTCCCCAGGCCCTGGGGGACACTTAGGTCTAGGCTAGGACTTGCCTCTCCCCTTGTGCTCAGGGCTAGCGGCTCCACGAAGCCGTCATCAATGGAGGGCAGGACTCGCATCTCTGCGTCCTGCCCTGGGGCAACGCAGGGGCAGCTGACAGCTCCCTCCGACTGGGCTTCCTGCTTTGGAAGCTTCTCCAATCTCCCAGCCAGGTGGCTGGTGGCTCATTCCGCCGGCACGGCTCTTGCTTTCCAGCGGGGAGTTTCTAGCCAGAGCGCTTCTCGGGCTCCGTCTGAGGCATGTGCTCTGCGTCCTCTCACATGCAGAGCCCCCAAGCCAACTCTCCAGCCCCCTGGGCAAGCTACTGCCGCTGGCCCCTGCTGGTAGCACTGCTCTAGCAAGGCTTCGGGACACCCCTCCTTCAGCGCCAGCACCCGCGCTGCCCCGCTTAGCCCCTGGCCACCCGCCCGAATGGGACACTGCCCAGCCCACCTGCCCTTCTGACCGCTCCTCTGCACTGGGGGGACGTGTCGGTCGCTCCTCTGTACCTGCTGCCTTGCCCCCAGCCCTTCTGCAGCCTTCACAACGTCCCAACTGCACTTCGGCTCTGCTGGGGGCCAGGGGGAGCCCCTCCGCCTCGCCCAGGCTCCTCTGCTCCCCAGAGGTTCCCCAGCTCCCCTCCCTACACACGGACTCTGCCCGGCTGCCAGCCCAGGCTCCCAAGGATCTTCTACCTCCAGGGCCTCCCTCCTTCCCTGTGGACCCGAGCCACTGGCTGCACCCACGGCGGGCTGGAGGGCTCCAGAAATCCACCGCCTCCACACCCAGCAGGCATGTCACTGCATGCATCTCCTGCTCGCCACGAGCCCCACTGCCCCATCGCGAGGGCCTGGCTCCTCCTAGGCACAGGGGTCCCCTCCTAGGCACAGCGGCTGGAAGGAGGGTCCCAAAACCGGCATCGCGGTTCTCCTCCTTGGAGCCCACAGGGCTGTGTCCTGGCTCCCTCCCGCAGCTCCCTGGCTCAGCCACGCTTGGGCTCGGAGGCCTGTGGGCACTTTGCCAGGGACAGGTACCCGGAAGCGCTGCAGTCAGGGCAGGACTTCGGCCGCCGGCCTCTCACTCCTCCAGGTGGGTGGGAGATGTCCAGAGGAACAGGGCCCAGGCACAGCAAGCGCTGCCCTTTGAACATGCGTCTCCCCTTTGTCCCGGCAGCCCTGGGAGCCGCTTGCGCTGAACAGGGTCTGGTCTGTCGTCGCACTTGTCTGTGAAACACGGTCAGGGCGGAAGTGCTTCCCCTGCCTAGGAGCTGCTCGCAAGACAGCGCGTGATGCTGCTTCAGCTAAGCCAGTGCAAGGCAAGCGGGCGGCGCGACCCATCACCTGCGCATTAGCCCGCGTGGCGTAAACGTGGCTGCAGAGCAGCAGTGCTAGACGGGTGAGCCAAAGAAAGGGGGAGCGGGGCCAAACTGCTGCCACTCAGCTGCTGTGTTGGGGTCCAAGGTGCACGTGTGGGGGCAATAAAGCAGTCTGCTGCCCCAGCCGCGCCCGGGGACCTGCGTCCTCTCTAAGGGGGGAGCTATGGGGGGTGGCCTAAGCTTAGGACTGTTTATTGGGTGTCTCTGGCTCCCCTCTAACCTCTCTCCCAGCCCCCGGGCACTAGCTCCAGCCCACGAGTGCATTTGAAAACTGGGTCAGAAATGGAAACAGGCCCCTGCTGCCTTTCACCAGCCCACCCCCTTCTGCCCCTGCCCCACTGCCAGCCCCACCAGGAAAGCTGCTGCTCTGGGGCAAGGGGAACAATCTCTGGCCCCTGGACACAGATCCCTCCTTTACCTCCCTGGGGTCTGGCCAGCCCAGAGCTGTAACCACTCGGTACAACCTCCGCCCGCCTCTGGGCTCCACTGAAACCCTCCCTCCTGTTCCATGACCCCCCATGTCTGGTGCTGCCCTCACTCCAGCCCCTGCTAAACCCCATCTCCCGCGCCCCTCTCACTGCAGCACCTCGCTCAGCGGCGCTGGCCTCGCGCTGGGTAATGCCCTGGCCTAGCGCCAGCCTCGCTCCCAGGCCTCGTCTACCTCCGCCCTTCCTGCTGTCGGCCAGCTCCGCCCCCGCCACAAGCCCCAACAGGGCCACATGCCAATTCCATGGGCCCTGACGCCCCAGCCACACTTCCCTCCACCAGCCTGTGCACTCCCAGGGCCCGGCCGTGAACTAGGCGGCGGCTCCGGCCCACGCGCTCCCGGGGCCCGGCCGTGAACTAGGCAGCGGCTCCGTCCCACGCGCTCCCGGGGCCCGGCCGTGAACTAGGCAGCGGCTCCGTCCCACGCGCTCCCGGGGCCCGGCCGTGAACTAGGCAGCGGCTCCGTCCCACGCGCTCCCGGGGCCCGGCCGTGAACTAGGCAGCGACTCCGTCCCACGCGCTCCCGGGGCCCGGCCGTGAACTAGGCAGCGGCTCCGTCCCACGCGCTCCCGGGGCCCGGCCGTGAACTAGGCGGCGGCTCCGTCCCACGCGCTCCCGGGGCCCGGCCGTGAACTAGGCGGCGGCTCCGTCCCTCACGCTCCCAGGGCCCAGCCGTGAACTAGGCAGCGGCTCCGTCCCACGCGCACCCAGGGCCCGGCCGTGAACTAGGCAGCGGCTCCGGCCCACGCGCTCCCAGGGCCCGGCCGTGAACTAGGCAGCGGCTCCGGCCCACGCGCTCCCAGGGCCCGGCCGTGAACTAGGCAGCGGCTCCGTCCCACGCGCTCCCGGGGCCCGGCCGTGAACTAGGCAGCGGCTCCGTCCCACGCGCTCCCGGGGCCCGGCCGTGAACTAGGCGGCAGCTCCGTCCCACGCGCTCCCGGGGCCCGGCCATGAACTAGGCAGCGGCTCCGTCCCACGCGCTCCCGGGGCCCGGCCGTGAACTAGGCACCGGCTCCGGCCCACGTGCTCCCAGGGCCCGGCCGTGAACTAGGCGGCGGCTCCGTCCCACGCGCTCCCGGGGCCCGGCCATGAACTAGGCAGCGGCTCCGTCCCACACGCTCCCAGGGCCCGGCCGTGAACTAGGCAGCGGCTCCGGCCCACGCGCTCCCAGGGCCCGGCCGTGAACTAGGCAGCGGCTCCGTCCCACGCGCTCCCGGGGCCCGGCCGTGAACTAGGCAGCGGCTCCGTCCCACGCGCTCCCGGGGCCCGGCCGTGAACTAGGCAGCGGCTCCGTCCCACGCGCTCCCGGGGCCCGGCCGTGAACTAGGCGGCGGCTCCGGCCCACGCGCTCCCGGGGCCCGGCCGTGAACTAGACGGCGGCTCCGGCCCGCGCGCTCCCGGGGCCCGGCCGTGAACTAGGCGGCGGCTCCGGCCCGCGCGCTCCCGGGGCCCGGCCGTGAACTAGGCAGCGGCTCCGTCCCACGCACTCCCGGGGCCCGGCCGTGAACTAGGCGGCGGCTCCGTCCCACGCGCTCCCGGGGCCCGGCCGTGAACTAGGCGGCGGCTCCGGCCCGCACGCTCCCGGGGCCCGGCCGTGAACTAGGCGGCGGCTCCGGCCCGCACGCTCCCGGTGCCAGGCCGTGAACTAGGCGGCGGCTCCGGCCCGTGCGCTCCCGGGGCCCGGCCGTGATCTAGGCGGCGGCTCCGGCCCGCGCACTCCCGGGGCCCGGCCGTGAACTAGACGGCGGCTCCGGCCCGCGCGCTCCCAGAGGTGAGCAGAGCTCAACGTACCAAGAACATGGAGGCATCTTGGGGGCCTGGCCCAGTCAATCGCTTGCTGTGAACCCAGGAGGGTTTAGCCAGGCAGGCCCAAGCGCCCAGGCCACACTCAGCCCCTCTGGGGCCCTGCCCGGCACCCCTCACCTGGGGCTGGTCATGCAGAACACAGGGCCTTGCCTCCCAGGGCCCAGGCTGCCCTGCCCGTGCCTCTAGGCCCTGCTTCCTCTCCCGCCCCAGCCTGTGTCTGCTGCCACCTCACAGGCTTGAGGTGGGATCTGACTGGCCCAGGCCTCGCGTCCCAGCCATGCTCGCCACAGCAGCTGTGTCAGGATGGCAGCAGGCCCATGGCCGGCGGTGACACTGGCTTGAGTGTCCTGGCAGGGCTCACCCACCGGAGTGTGACAAGCCCGTGGCTGCAGCAGGGCGGGGTGGGCAGAGAGCAGCTGCTGAGCCCATGGGGCCCCCCTGCAGCCACAGCACCAGGCGCTGTGGAGCAGGAATTGACTCAGGCCTGGAAGCAGCACCCACATTCTGCTGTGTGTGCCAGCTTCTAGTCAGCCTTTGCAGGGCAAGAGAGGGGAAGCTGCCTGAACCCCCACAGGGTCGGGGGGGCTGTCTGACTGGGGTCCTGCAGGGCCAGGGGGGGCTGCAGGGTCGGGGGGGCTGTCTGACTGGGGTCCTGCAGGGCCGGGGGGGGGCTGCAGGGTCAGGGGGGCTGTCTGACTGGGCTCCCGCAGGGCCGGGGGGGCTGCAGGGTCAGGGGGGCTGTCTGACTGGGGTCCTGCAGGGCCGGGGGGGCTGCAGGGTCAGGGGGGCTGTCTGACTGGGCTCCCACAGGGCCAGGGGGGGCTGCAGGGTCAGGGGGGCTGTCTGACTGGGCTCCCGCAGGGCCGGGGGGGCTGCAGGGTCAGGGGGGCTGTCTGACTGGGCTCCCAGAGGGCCGGGGGGGCTGCAGGGTCAGGGGGGCTGTCAGACTGGGGTCCTGCAGGGCCAGGGGGGGCTGCAGGGTCAGGGGGGCTGTCTGACTGGGGTCCTGCAGGGCCGGGGGGGGGCTGCAGGGTCAGGGGGGCTGTCTGACTGGGGTCCCGCAGGGCCGGGGGGGGCTGCAGGGTCAGGGGGGCTGTCAGACTGGGCTCCCACAGGGCCGGGGGGGGGCTGCAGGGTCAGGGGGGCTGTCTGACTGGGGTCCCGCAGGGCCGGGGGGGGCTGCAGGTTCGGGGGGGCTGTCTGACTGGGCTCCCACAGGGCCGGGGGGGGGCTGCAGGGTCAGGGGGGCTGTCTGACTGGGGTCCCGCAGGGCCGGGGGGGGGGCTGCAGGGTCAGGGGGGCTGTCTGACTGGGCTCCCACAGGGCCGGGGGGGGGCTGCAGGGTCAGGGGGGCTGTCAGACTGGGGTCCTGCAGGGCCAGGGGGGCTGCAGGGTCAGGGGGGCTGTCTGACTGGGGTCCCGCAGGGCCGGGGGGGGCTGCAGGTTCGGGGGGGCTGTCTGACTGGGCTCCCACAGGGCCGGGGGGGGGCTGCAGGGTCGGGGGGGCTGTCTGACTGGGGTCCCGCAGGGCCGGGGGGGGCTGCAGGTTCGGGGGGGCTGTCTGACTGGGCTCCCACAGGGCCGGGGGGGCTGCAGGGTCAGGGGGGCTGTCTGACTGGGGTCCCGCAGGGCCGGGGGGGGCTGCAGGTTCGGGGGGGCTGTCTGACTGGGCTCCCACAGGGCCGGGGGGGCTGCAGGGTCAGGGGGGGGCTGCAGGGTCAGGGGGGCTGTCAGACTGGGCTCCCACAGGGCCGGGGGGGGCTGCAGGGTTGGGGGGCTGTCTGACTGGGGTCCCACAGGGCCGGGGGGGGCTGCAGGGTCGGGGGGGCTGTCTGACTGGGCTCCCGCAGGGCCGGGGGGGCTGCAGGGTCAGGGGGGCTGTCTGACTGGGGTCCCACAGGGCCGGGGGGGCTGCAGGGTCAGGGGGGCTGTCTGACTGGGCTCCCACAGGGCCGGGGGGGGCTGCAGGGTTGGGGGGCTGTCTGCACTCCCGCAGGGCCGGGGGGGGGGCTGCAGGGTCAGGGGGGCTGTCTGACTGGGCTCCCGCAGGGCCGGGGGGGCTGCAGGGTCAGGGGGGCTGTCTGACTGGGCTCCCACAGGGCCAGGGGGGGCTGCAGGGTCAGGGGGGCTGTCTGACTGGGGTCCCGCAGGGCCGGGGGGGGCTGCAGGGTCAGGGGGGCTGTCAGACTGGGGTCCCGCAGGGCCGGGGGGGCTGCAGGGTCAGGGGGGCTGTCAGACTGGGGTCCCGCAGGGTCGGGGGGGGCTGCAGGGTCAGGGGGGCTGTCTGACTGGGGTCCCGCAGGGTCGGGGGGGGCTGCAGGGTCAGGGGGGCTGTCTGACTGGGGTCCTGCAGGGCCGGGGGGGCTGCAGCATCAGGGGGCTGTCTGCACTCCCGCAGGGCCGGGGGGGCTGCAGGTTCGGGGGGGCTGTCTGACTGGGCTCCCGCAGGGCCGGGGGGGCTGCAGGGTCGGGGGGGCTGTCTGACTGGGGTCCCGCAGGGCCGGGGGGGCTGCAGGGTCGGGGGGGCTGTCTGCACTCCCGCAGGGCCGGGGGGGGGCTGCAGGGTCAGGGGGGCTGTCTGACTGGGGTCCCGCAGGGCCGGGGGGGCTGCAGGGTCAGGGGGGCTGTCTGACTGGGCTCCCGCAGGGCCGGGGGGGCTGCAGGGTCGGGGGGGCTGTCAGACTGGGCTCCCGCAGGGCCGGGGGGGCTGCAGGTTCGGGGGGGCTGTCTGACTGGGCTCCCAGAGGGCCGGGGGGGCTGCAGGTTCGGGGGGCTGTCTGCACTCCCGCAGGGCCGGGGGGGGCTGCAGGTTCGGGGGGCTGTCTGCACTCCCACAGGGCCGGGGGGGGGCTGCAGGTTCGGGGGGGGCTGTCTGACTGGGCTCCCACAGGGCCGGGGGGGCTGCAGGTTCGGGGGGGCTGTCAGACTGGGCTCCCGCAGGGCCGGGGGGGCTGCAGGTTCGGGGGGGCTGTCTGACTGGGCTCCCGCAGGGCCGGGGGGGCTGCAGGGTCGGGGGGGCTGTCTGACTGGGCTCCCGCAGGGCCGGGGGGGCTGCAGGTTCGGGGGGGCTGTCTGACTGGGCTCCCACAGGGCCGGGGGGGGGCTGCAGGGTCGCGGGGGGGGGCTGTCTGACTGGGCTCCCGCAGGGCCGGGGGGGGCTGCAGGTTCGGGGGGGCTGTCTGACTGGGCTCCCGCAGGGCCGGGGGGGGGCTGCAGGTTCGGGGGGGCTGTCTGACTGGGCTCCCACAGGGCCGGGGGGGCTGCAGGTTCGGGGGGGCTGTCTGACTGGGCTCCCACAGGGCCGGGGGGGGGCTGCAGGGTCGCGGGGGGGGGCTGTCTGACTGGGCTCCCGCAGGGCCGGGGGGGGCTGCAGGTTCGGGGGGGCTGTCTGACTGGGCTCCCGCAGGGCCGGGGGGGGGCTGCAGGTCCGGGGGGGGCTGTCTGACGGGGCTCCCGCAGGGCCGGGGGGGCTGCAGGTCCGGGGGGGGCTGTCTGACGGGGCTCCCGCAGGGCCGGGGGGGCTGCAGGGTCAGGGGGGCTGTCTGACTGGGCTCCCACAGGGCCGGGGGGGCTGCAGGGTCGGGGGGGCTGTCTGACGGGGCTCCCGCAGGGCCGGGGGGGGGGCTGCAGGTCCGGGGGGGGCTGTCTGACGGGGCTCCCGCAGGGCCGGGGGGGGGGCTGCAGGTCCGGGGGGGGCTGTCTGACGGGGCTCCCGCAGGGCCGGGGGGGCTGCAGGTTCGGGGGGGCTGTCTGACGGGGCTCCCGCAGGGCCGGGGGGGCTGCAGGTCCGGGGGGGGCTGTCTGACGGGGCTCCCGCAGGGCCGGGGGGGGCTGCAGGTCCGGGGGGGGCTGTCAGACTGGACTCCCGCAGGGCCGGGGGGCTATCTCACCTGGCCCTAGGCCCCTGCAGGGTCGGGGAGGTGTTTCACTGGGCCCCGGGCCCCTGCAGGGTGAGAGGTAGGAAGCTGTTTGCCTGGCCCCTGCCGCATGGGGGGGTGGGGGGGGTTACTCACCAGGCCCGGCCCTGCTGGTGGGGATGGGGCGGGCTGGCTCGGCAGTGCGTGGTCCCTGCAGGGTCCCCTCTGGCTGGCCCTGGGCTCGTGCATGGCTGTAGGATGCATCCACCCTGCACCACCTTGGGCAGGAGGCAGGGCTGCACGGGGGCGGGGTGTCGGGATTTCCGGCTCGGCTCCTGGAGCCGGCTCCCCGCCCTGCAGCGCTCGGGGACAGCGACTCGGGGCCACCCCCGCCGTCCGGCCGGGACTCGGCAGGCGGCGCCGGGTCAGTGCGCTCCGAGCTCCGCTGGAAGGACTCCCAAGGCCCGAGAGACAGAAAGCAGCCGCTGCTCCGAGGGGACCCCCTGGCCCGGGCTCCGCTCCCCGCCCCGCCCGAGCCAGCCTCGGAGCCCCTGCCCCAGGCCCCCGACTGCCCCCTCTCCCCGGGCCGCCTACCCGCCAGCAGCTGCATCCAGGCGCAGATCTTGTAGACCGTGGCGGTGTTGCAGAAGAAGAAGAGCGCGAAGCAGGCGATGCAGCCCAGGGTCAGCACCATGGACAGCAGCACGAAGAAGGAGGCGGCCTTGAAGGCGCCCGACGGGATGGTGCCGAAGTCGGCGAAGGAGCCGCGACAGGCGAGCTCGCGGCTGGCCAGCCCGCTGCCCACGCAGTAGTGGAAGAGGCCGAAGTAGCCCGGCTTGGGGGTGCTCACGCTGTCGCCGATCCAGTAGGGCTGGATGAAAACCACCACGTTGATGATGGCGAAGCAGATGGTGAAGATGGCCCAGAGCACGCCGATGGCGCGCGAGTTCCGCATGTAGTTCTCGTGGTACAGCTTGGAGGCCTCCTGCGAGGGCAGCATCCTGCCGGGCTGCCCGGGGCGGGCCTGGGGGTGCGGGGCCTGGGTGCGGGGCGGGGACGCGCGGGGCCTGGGGGTGCAGGGCGGGGACGCGCGGGGCCGGGACGCGCGGGGCCTGGGGGTGCGGGGCGGGGACGCGCGGGGCCTGGGGGTGCGGGGCGGGGACGCGCGGGGCCTGGGGGTGCGGGGCGGGGACGCGCGGAGCCTGGGTGCGGGGTGGGGACGCGCGGGGCCTGGGGGTGCGGGGCGGGGACGCGCGGAGCCTGGGTGCGGGGCCGGGACGCGCGGGGCCTGGGTGCGGGGTGGGGACGCGCGGGGCCTAGGGGTGTGGGGCCGGGCCTCGCGGAGCCTGGGGGTGTGGGGCCGGGACGCGCGGGGCCTAGGGGTGTGGGGCCGGGACGCGCGGAGCCTGGGGGTGTGGGGCCGGGACGCGCGGGGCCTAGGGGTGTGGGGCCGGGACCTGGATGCGGGGCCGCAGCTAGGCGGCGGGGCGAGGCCCCGGCAAGGGCTCCGTCGCGGAGGAGGAGCCCGGGGGGTGGCCGGCAAGGGGCCAGGCCATGGGGAGCCCGCGGGCGGGGAGCCCTAGATGCGCCCGCTCGCTCCCACCAGCTGCAGCAGCGGCGACTCCATCTTTGCTGCCGCCTCCCTGCTCCTGGGCGCGGCGCGCTCCCGCGGCGCGGCGCGCTCCCGCGGCAATGCAGCTCCGGGAGCGAGAGCGGGAGGGGTCTGCCCCAGAGACCGTGGGAGAAGGGGCCTGCAGCGCCGGCACGTGCCACTGCACCCCGCACCCGGAGACTTGGCTGCGCTGCCCGGCCCGGTCCCGTCCTGCCAGGGGCCCCACTGGGGCGCGCCCTGCCGAGGGCCTGCGGGGAGTCCCGGCCCTGGCTAGAGGCCGGACGGTCCCCGACCCCCTTGGAAGCTGCTCCCACTGGGCCTGAGCCGTGCACCCTGGGGTGCCAGGGAGGCGCCCCCTTGCCGTGCTCAGTTCGGCCAGGCCCTGGGCGCCCCTGGCTGCCTCCCGAGCAGCTGGGCGGGGCCACGGTGGCTTCCTGGGTCTGGGACAGGCGGCTGCCAGGGCCCCCTCCGGTGCGCCGGCCGGGATGGACCTGGCCCGCCTGCCCTCCGCTGCGAGGACCTGCCTGGCTCATTGAACAGCCCCACGACCTGCAGGGCCGCTGCCAGCTTCTTCTTCCTCAGCTGCAGCATTTCCAGCTGCACCCTGGCAGCCAGCGGCCCCCCGCCTTCGCACACCCCGACTGGCGTGGGGAGCCCACGGCGAGCCAGTGGGGCCAAGTGGGGCTGAATCCCCTTGCCATGAATGTCACTGTCCTGTGCCAGCCCACGTGTGCCTCAGTTTCCTGCACTGCCCCGAGAGGGGGACTCCTGGTGCGGGTGCCTGCCCAGCCCCCGCCCGTGCACAATGGCCCTGGCACCCGGTGCCCAGAGGGGTGCGACCACTTGACATCTTTGGCCCGAACCAGGGCAAAGGCTGGAGATGGGGCTGGGAGGAAGCTGGGGCCAGGCATCCGGGAGGGAGTCTGTCTGCTGGCAGAGCTGGCTGCATGGGGCACCAGAGAGCTCCCAATCTCCTGGTGCCCAATGCAGCTGGGCGTTGGTGAGCTCTGGCAGCCCCATCCCCTGGCCAGACCCTCCCGCGGGCCGCAGCCATCGCCTGCTCACCAGGCAGCAGCTGCCCCCGGGGGTCTCAGGAGACGCCAGCAGCTGGGAAGGACTACAAAGGGCTGCCCCCGGGAGGGGACGGAGCGGCACCTGGGGGGTGTCGGAGGAGGCCGGGACAGAGCGGCGCGTGGGGGGTGTCAGGGGAGGCCGGGACGGAGCGGCGCGTGGGGGGTGTCAGGGGAGGCCGGGACAGAGCGGTGCCTGGGGGGTGTCAGGGGAGGCCGGGACGGAGCAGCGCTTGGGGGGTGTCAGGGGAGGCCAGGATGGAGCGGCGCCTGGGGGGTGTCAGGGGAGGCCGGGACGGAGCGGCGCTTGGGGGGTGTCAGGGGAGGCCGGGACAGAGCGGCGCCTGGGGGGTGTCAGGGGAGGCCAGGACGGAGCGGCGCCTGGGGGGTGTCAGGGGAGGCCGGGACGGAGCGGCGCCTGGGGGGTGTCAGGGGAGGCCGGGACGGAGCGGCGCCTGGGGGGTGTCAGGGGAGGCCGGGACGGAGCGGCGCCTGGGGGGTGTCAGGGGAGGCCGGGACGGAGCGGCGCCTGGGGGGTGTCAGGGGAGGCCGGGACGGAGCGGCGCCTGGGGGGTGTCAGGGGAGGCCGGGACGGAGCGGCGCCTGGGGGGTGTCAGGGGAGGCCGGGACGGAGCGGCGCCTGGGGGGTGTCAGGGGAGGCCGGGACGGAGCGGCGCCTGGGGGGTGTCAGGGGAGGCCGGGACGGAGCGGCGCTTGGGGGGTGTCAGGGGAGGCCGGGACGGAGCGGCGCCTGGGGGGTGTCAGGGGAGGCCGGGACGGAGCGGCGCTTGGGGGGTGTCAGGGGAGGCCAGGATGGAGCGGCGCCTGGGGGGTGTCAGGGGAGGACAGGACGGAGTGGCGCCTGGGGGTGTTTCAGGGGAGGCCGGGATGGAGCGGAGCCTGGGGGCGTCAGGGGAGGCCGGGATGGAGCGGCGCCTGGGGCATCAGGGGAGGCCGGGATGGAGCTGCGCCTGGGGGGTCTCGGGGGAGGCTGGGATGGAGCGGCGCCTGTGGGAGTCTTAGGGGAGGCCGGGACAGAGTGGAGCCTGGGGGGGTCTTGGGGAGGTCACATCTCTGCACTGCCCCCAGCAGTGCGTGCAGGGAGTGGTTCCAGCTATTGCCCCAGGCTACGGACGCGGCGGAGAGCCAGGTGCACTGGACTCGGGGTGTGTCTCTTCACTTTCTGCCACCACCCGCGAGTGCGGGACCCAACCTTGCTGCTGGTGCCAGGCCACCGCCACCCCCTGGACTTTGCATGGCCCCAAGCATGGGCCTGGGACAGATGGATAAACTGGCCATATGCCATCACAGCTCTGCCCACCAGCTGCTGGCCCCAGGCCCCCTTCAGGCCCCCACACACATGGCCCACGTGTGCCATGCTCTTCCTGGGCCACGAGGCTGACCAGCACTGCAGCTGGGGACAGCCAGGACCCCAGCACAGGTGGGGTCATTCAATCAGCAGCATGTTTCTGTGCAACATGCGACCTCCATGTCGAGCTCCCTGGCTAAACTGCTGGTTCACCACAGCCCCAGCACAACCTGTCCCCTCTGGCATCCCAGGGCACAAGGCCAGCACTGCCCAGGCCTGCGATGCCAGCTGGGCCTTAGAGTGACAGCTACGCACAGACACTGCAGCCATTAGCCAGGTCTCGCTGTGCTCGTCGCCTGACACCTCAGCTCAGCTGCCAAAGGGCTACCCCCAGAACAGGACAGCGCAGAGCCGGCTGTGGCTGGGGGGCATGCGGGGGGGGGGGAAGGGACCCCGGCACAGAGATATTGTGAAACACTTGGTGGAGAGGACGTTTATCAGGAACAGTCGACATGGCGTCCCCAGGGGCAAGTCCTGCCTGCCCAAGCCGGTTGCCTGCTGCGATGGGAGAACTGGCTCTGGGCTGTGTTGAAGGTGGCGGACATGACAGCTGGATGGTAGCAGAGCTTGTGATGCGGTTTCCCGCACTGCTCTTGCTGGCAAGTTCAAGCAGCATGGCCAGGCTGAGCGGACTGTACTGCGGATAGCAGGGTGGCAGATGGTGGCAGTTAGCGTCACACGGCCTGCCGCCGCAGTTGGGGGTGTCCAACACCCTCATTAATGAGCTGGCTGACGGTGTGCTTTGCACTGCCGGCCACAGTTGCGGATGACGCTACGCGGGGGGCGCGGTAGATACGTTGCCGGGTGGGGTCCAGAGTGACCTAGACACATTGGAGGGTTGGGCCAAAGGAAATCTGATGAAGTGCAGAGTCCTGCTGTTAGGAGGGAAGACTCCCGAGCCCTGCTACAGGCTGGGGACCGACTGACTAAATGGTAGTTCTGCAGAAAGGACCTGGTAGGAGCACTGCCAGCTGACCTAGGCTATGTCTATACTGCACATTGTTGTGCAAGAAGGTATGCAAATGAGGCATGGGGATGAATATCTCCACACCTCATTTGCATACCTAATGAGCTGCCATTTTTGCAGAAGGGGCTTTTGTGCAAGGAGCCGTCTACCCCGCTCCTTCTTGTGCAAAAAAACCCTCTTGCGCAGAGCCGTTCTGCTGCTTCTTTTCAGGAAGAACGGCTCCTGCGCAAGAGGGATTTTTGCGCAAGGAGGAGCAGGGTAGACAGCTCTTTCTTGCACAAAAGCTCCTTCCGAAAAAATGGTGGCTCGTTAGGTATGCAAATGAGGCACGGCGATTTTCATCCTCACACCTCATTTGCATACCTTCTTGCGCAACAATGCGCAGTGTAGCTAGAGCCCTCAAGAGGTGATTATTCCCTTCTATTTGGCACTGGTGAGGCCACATCTGGAGTCTCACGGCCAGTTTTGGGCCCCCCACTATAGAAACGATGTGGACAAATAGGAGGGCAACAAAAATGCTGAGGGGCAGAGCACATGGCTTATGAGGAGAGGCTGAGGGATTTGGGTTTGTTTAGTCTGCAGAAGGGCCGGTGAAGAAGGGGCCAGGCTGTTCTCAATGGCGGCAGAAGACAGGTCTCAGTTGCGGGGGAGGCGGGATATTAGGAAAAACACTTCCCCTGGGGGCGCAGTGCAGCACTGGGCTGGGTCGCTGAGGGAATCTCCAACCTTGGGAAGTTTCTAAGGCCCAGGCTGACAAAACCCAGGCTGGGCTGGTTTAGCTGGGGGTGGCCCTGTGGACTCTCTTCCTATCCAAATCTCCCATGATAGCCTGTTCCACAGGGGCGGGGCCTGAAATGTGCCTCAGCTGAGCCGCGATCACAGGAGGCTGCAGGATTCCCCAGGGCTCAGCCAGCATGAAGCCCTCCCCAGTTAGCAGCCCTGGAACAGGAGCACCATTGCCCTGGTGCCCTGGCTGCGCACTCAGGAACGATGCCTGGCACAGCCCTGGGGCCTGGCCTTCCCCACCCAGTCTGGGCCGCCTGCCCGCTGTGAATGCGCCTTGTGCCCCGCAGCGGCTCCAGCCTGGGGAGCAAAAGGAGAGAGGCTCCAAGCTCACCCAGCTAGCACCCGGGCAGGAGCCCCTGGGCCGCGCGAGCCAAGGACTAGGGCCTGCCTGCCGAGGAACTTCACCAAATCTTATCCGCCACTGGCCGGGGGGAGCCAGTTTCAACTCCCCCCCTTGTGTCTGGCCAGGGGGGCCAGTTTCAACCCCCCCTTGTGTCTGGCCGGGGGGAGCCAGTTTCAACCCCCCCCCTTGTGTCTGGCCGGGGGGGCCAGTTTCAACCCCCCCCCTTGTGTCTGGCCAGGGGGGCCAGTTTCAACCCCCCCCCCTTGTGTCTGGCCAGGGGAGCCAGTTTCAACCCCCCCCCCTTGTGTCTGGCCAGGGGGGAGCCAGTTTCAACCCCCCCCTTGTGTCTGGCCAGGGGGGAGCCAGTTTCAACCCCCCCCCTTGTGTCTGGCCAGGGGGGAGCCAGTTTCAACCCCCCCCCTTGGGTCTGGCCAGGGGGGAGCCAGTTTCAACCCCCCCCCTTGGGTCTGGCCAGGGGGGAGCCAGTTTCAACCCCCCCCTTGTGTCTGGCCAGGGGGGAGCCAGTTTCAACCCCCCCCTTGTGTCTGGCCAGGGGAGCCAGTTTCAACCCCCCCCCTTGTGTCTGGCCAGGGGGGCCAGTTTCAACCCCCCCCCTTGTGTCTGGCCAGGGGGGAGCCAGTTTCAACCCCCCCCTTGTGTCTGGCCAGGGGGGAGCCAGTTTCAACCCCCCCCTTGTGTCTGGCCAGGGGGGCCAGTTTCAACCCCCCCCCTTGTGTCTGGCCAGGGGGGAGCCAGTTTCCCCCTCCCCTTGGGTCTGGCCGGGGGGAGCCAGTTTCAACCCCCCGCGGGGGCGGAGTATCCCGAGCCAGCAGCGCCCGCCCCGCGGGTCACACGCCTACGTCGCGTTGTGATGGCGTCACGCCAGCGGCCGGAAGTGCCTGACCCCTCTCGGCAGCGGATTGGCTGGGCCAGTCGCGCGTTTCCGGTGCGCGCCGCGGCCCCGGCAGTGGGAAGCGGAAGCGGCCGGAGGGCGCGATGGGCCGGGCGCCGTGAGCGGGATGGCGGGGGCCCGGGGCTGCCCCCCGGCGGGCGGCGGGGAGCGCGCTCTGGCCGAGCTGCTGCTCGAGTTCTCCCGGGCGCAGTATCGGGCCAAGGACGGGGGCGGCGGGGCCGCGAGCAGCGCCAAGGTGAGACCGGGCCCCTCCCCCTCCGACCGGGCCTCCTGGGCCCCGCCCCCCGCCAGGCCCCGCCCCGCCCCCCCGACCGGGTCTCCTCGGCCCCGCCAGGCCCCGCCCCGCCCCCCCGACCGGTCCTCGTGGGCCCCGCCCCCCACTGGTACCCTTCTCCACTGGGCCCCCGTTCTGCCCCTCCCCCCACCTGCCCTGCCCTGACTGCCCTTCCCCCCGGGCACCCCTCCCCACCAGCCCCTCCCTCTGGGCCCCACTACATTCTTCTCCCTCCTCCAGGTCCTGCTCCTCCCCAACTGCCCCCCCCCCACTGGGTGCCTCCCTCACTGGAGCCCTCCCCCACCCTTCTCCAGGCTGTGCCAAGGCCCCCCCTTTGCCCTTGCTCTGCCCTGCCTAACCCAAAAGGGACCAGGTGCCCTCTTCCCTTCTGTCTGGGGCAAAGCCCATGAGCAGCAGAAGTACCATGTGCCTGGGCTCCAGCCCCTGAGCTGTAACTGGCTGCTTGCAGGTGGAGAGGATTGAGACGCGCTGCCTGGAGCTGTTTGCCAAGGACTATTGCTACAGCCTGATCCAGAATGTGAATGGGGAAATTTGTGGCCACTACCCCCGGCAGATTGTCTTCCTGGAGTACGAGAGCACGGACCGGGGTCAGGATGTGTAAGTAGGAGAGCTGGTAGCAACAGAGCCATACAAACCAGCCAAACCCTGTTCACCCGCAAAACACCCAGCCGAGGTTCCTGCACACCAGGGTTTGGCACCCTTTACAGAGCTCTGTGTCTGCACTGTCTATGGGATACATGATCTGGACCTGTCATCTGCTAGGCTACTTCTGCACTACTGAGCTGGGAATGGCTCCACACCCTACTGTGAATTTGGCAGCTGGGAGGCTGTTCCATGGTGTTAGAATATTTTGCTCTAGACCCTAATCTTGTGGAGCTTTGCAGTCTTTTTGGCCCTTTGAGAGTACCTGCTGCCTCAAGCTCTTGGGCTTTTCTACAAGTGAAGAAGTAAGCTAAACTTCAGTTTGCCGCATGGGGAAAACCGAGTATATTGCAAAGCAGCTTCAAGTGCACAGCAGTTAAGGGTGGGCTACTTCGTCCACGGAACGCTATCCAGTGTAGGTGAATGCGCTCGTGATGTTCAATACAGGTTGCGGCCTTGGGGGGGTGAGGCTGAGGTAGAGTAAGGGCAAGGGAGGAGCATGTGGGTGGGGTCAGAATGCTTCTGTGAACTGTGTAGTGCCGCTGACTGTGGGCAGAAGAATGTGTCATTTTACTTGGGGCTGAGAGTGTTTCAGGTCTCATCTCTGAGCATGGTTAGGCTGGGCCGGTACTTTGCCTGAATGCGATTTATGCTTTGGGACCCCAGTGCCGTCAGCAAGGTGTTCTCTTCAGACACATGTTAGGTTTGTTCTGCCTGGTGATTTCAGTTCCGTGGGGCTTGTGCTGCCTCGTCAGATGACCACAAGATTTCAGTCATGAAAACGAATTAAACGTTTGTAAAGTTCTTTTCGGACAATCATTGGGCTGGCGCGAGAGAGAGGCATCACATCTGGATGCAAGCACTTCCTGAGAGGTGTGGCGCCTGCTGGGACAGTTTGGCCATTGTAGAATGGAGAGACGCCACAGGTTGGACTTTGCAAGAGTTACAATTTAGCATGTGCCTGGGTTACTGTCACTTTGGCCTGAAGCTGTAGCTTTCTTTTCAGTACAACAGTGCGTTTTATTCACAGATTTAGGAATCCACTCAGCTGTGTGAGGTGCTGTATTTAAGTAGAAACACAAGAATATGACAAATCAATGATTATTCATTTGGTTCTTAGTGCCACAGTGTCCTGTGGCAGAATGGAGAGGTAAACCAGAGGGCAGAGGTGGGGAACCTAAGGCTCAGAGGCTGCATGAAGCCCCTGACTTGCCTGGATCCATCCCGTGAGGCTCAGGGCTTGTGTCCCCCTCCCCCCGGCCCCCCTGTGCTGGTGCTCCTGCCCCGCCCCCATTTCCTTGTGGGGCTGGAGTACATAACATCTTCTAGCCTGGACTCTGCTAGGCTCTGGCGTGCAAGAGGAATTTGGGGGGCATCTTTCTCCTTTTCAGTCAGGGGCACACCCGTTTTTGTTTTTTCTTCTCACTTGTGTGTGGCCCACAACTGATTTTTTTTCTGTGGGCCATAGGGAGTGGGGAGAGAGCCCTGTTTTCAGATGAAGGTCTGATGTTTGGTCTGGTATTTCTGGGGGTGAAAAAGAAAGTACATTTTCAGTGGGTTTGTTTTATGAAATGGGGATCTCAGCCAGGCTTGTCTGAAAATTTTGGGTGAGAAACATTTTTAGATGGGAGGAGCGCTTGTTAGAAGAGTTTAGAACATGGAAAGTGTGACAGGATGTTATTGTCTATGTAACCATTTAGTTCCAGAACATCAAAGTTACAAACCCCTTGGGAATAGCCGTTATTGATAACGCTGAAGTGCAGAAAACATTCTGTTCTTTCAAAAGTTTACATCTGAACAGTGACTTAAAACAACTTTCAAAGTGTACTGTGCAAAAGAAAAATGCTGCTTTCCCTTTTTTTAGTAGTTTACATTTAATACCACCCTGTGCAAGATTTGCTTTTTTGGGTCTCTGTGGCTGCCTAATTGTACTTCCAGTTCCAGATGAGGTTGACTGGTCAGTTCATAACTCAAATTCTACTGTATTTGTTTCCAGTTGTATGAATCTCTGTTCTTTGCTAAATAAACATACACCTGCTTTTGCTAACCACACGCCACTCCGATGTTTGGGAACAGCAGTTCTGGTGATTGTGTGTTGGCTGGAACAGGAGCTATGTGGAGGACTTGGAGAGTATCTAGCACCTACTTGCAAAGGGGCAGCAGAGCTGGGGGTGGTGATAGACACAGACAGCCCACGGTTGTCAGGGACCTGAGCATTGGTAGCTGCAAACAAGACACTCTCACACTCAGGCCAGGTGGTAACAAAGGGCCTCACAGCCCTGCATTCCCCTGGAGTGCTGCATGGGACAACACTCCTACTAGAGGTGTTAATGAAAGGGTTACCTGGTAAGCATCTCCCTTAATGGCTGATGCTTCCTGGGTAATGGTTAACTGGCCCTCTGGGAGCAGCCCCCCCCCATGGTCCAGCTGCCCGTGGAGAGCTGCTCGTCCTCTGGGCCCCCCACGAATGGCTGCTGGCGGGAGCGGGCTCCCTCCCCACACCCCCTTTAATGGGTGACAGGGTTAAGCACAGTGCTAGTCTTGTGTTGGACACTTGAATTTAGCATCCCTGCCCTCGACAGGCCTCACACGGCTGCAGTAAGTGTCTGCAGGAGCAAGCTGGCCAGCGGGGATGCCTGTGAGGATGGGACCCACCCCCCACCCCGGTTGCAAGCCCGTGTGTTCTCAAGGAGCCTCCTGGCCCTGGTGGGAGGCAGGAGTGAGACAACGGACTTTTCTCTCTGCCTGGCAGGTTTGAGAGCACGGTGCATGTCGGCAAGCTGCAGGAGCTCATGAACCGCAGTAGGATGGCCAGGTGCAGAGGCCGCTTTGTGTGCCCAGTCATTCTGTACAAGGGGAAGGTAAGACTGCGGACGCGCGTCTCTGCTTGGCGGGGGCCGTCCCTTCTCCCGGCGGGGGCGGCGCAAGGCTGCGTACGCGTCTCTGCTTGGCGGGGGCCGTCCCTTCTCCCGGCGGGGGCGGTGCAAGGCTGCGTACACGCGTCTCTGCTTGGCGGGGGCCGTCCCTTCTCCCGGCGGGGGCGGCGCAAGGCTGCGTACACGCGTCTCTGCTTGGCGGGGGCCGTCCCTTCTCCCGGCGGGGGCGGCGCAAGGCTGCGTACGCGTCTCTGCTTGGCGGGGGCCGTCCCTTCTCCCGGCGGGGGCGGCGCAAGGCTGCGTACGCGTCTCTGCTTGGCGGGGGCCGTCCCTTCTCCCGGCGGGGGCGGCGCAAGGCTGCGTACACGCGTCTCTGCTTGGCGGGGGCCGTCCCTTCTCCCGGCGGGGGCGGTGCAAGGCTGCGTACGCGCGTCTCTGCTTGGCGGGGGCCGTCCCTTCTCCCGGCGGGGGCGGCGCAAGGCTGCGTACGCGTCTCTGCTTGGCGGGGGCCGTCCCTTCTCCCGGCGGGGGCGGCGCAAGGCTGCGTACGCGCGTCTCTGCTTGGCGGGGGCCGTCCCTTCTCCCGGCGGGGGCGGCGCAAGGCTGCGTACACGTCTCTGCTTGGCGGGGGCCGTCCCTTCTCCCGGCGGGCGCGGCGCAAGGCTGCGTACGCGCGTCTCTGCTTGGCGGGGGCCGTCCCTTCTCCCGGCGGGCGCGGCGCAAGGCTGCGTACGCGTCTCTGCTTGGCGGGGGCCGTCCCTTCTCCCGGCGGGGGCGGCGCAAGGCTGCGTACACGCGTCTCTGCTTGGCGGGGGCCGTCCCTTCTCCCGGCGGGCGCGGCGCAAGGCTGCGTACGCGTCTCTGCTTGGCGGGGGCCGTCCCTTCTCCTGGCGGGCGCAGTGCAAGGCTGCGTACGCGTCTCTGCTTGGCGGGGGCCGTCCCTTCTCCCGGCGGGCGCAGTGCAAGGCTACGTACGCGTCTCTGCTTGGCGGGGGCCGTCCCTTCTCCCGGCGGGGGCGGCGCAAGGCTGCGTACGCGTCTCTGCTTGGCGGGGGCCGTCCCTTCTCCCGGCGGGGGCGGCGCGAGGCTGCGTACGCGCGTCTCTGCTTGGCGGGGGCCGTCCCTTCTCCCGGCGGGCGCAGTGCAAGGCTGCGTACGCGTCTCTGCTTGGCGGGGGCCGTCCCTTCTCCCGGCGGGGGCGGCGCAAGGCTGCGTACGCGTCTCTGCTTGGCGGGGGCCGTCCCTTCTCCCAGCGGGGGCGGCGCGAGGCTGCGTACGCGCGTCTCTGCTTGGCGGGGGCCGTCCCTTCTCCCGGCGGGGGCGGCGCAAGGCTGCGTACGCGCGTCTCTGCTTGGCGGGGGCCGTCCCTTCTCCTGGCGGGCGCAGTGCAAGGCTGCGTACGCGCGTCTCTGCTTGGCGGGGGCCGTCCCTTCTCCCGGCGGGGGTGGCGCATAAGTAAGTTCTCTCTCCCACCTCTGTCCGCTCTTTTTCTCCAGCACGTGTGCAGGTCAGCCACCCTGGCGGGATGGGGGGAGCTGTATGGTCGTACTGGATACAACTACATTTTCTCAGGTAAGCCAGGCTCCTAACAGCGTGTGCTCCTTGTATAGGTCCTGGGAGTCCGTGTGAACATGCGATCAGTGCTCCATCGAGGGTGGGTGCCTGGGCCCGTTCGTACTAACCTGCAATATGGGTATGTCCTGGCTCCCAATCACTAGAAAGATATCGACACATTGAGAGTTCAGTGACTACTAGCAAAAGGTGTAAAGGCACCAGTGTGTCCAGCCTGCTGCATGCCACGGAGGGCGACTCTCGGGCACCATTGTTTCCAGGCTGCTGCATGCCAGGGAGGGCGACTCTCTGGCACCAGTGTGTTCAGCCTGCTGCATGCCAGGGAGGGCGACTCTCTGGCACCATTGCTTCCAGGCTGCTGCATGCCAGGGAGGGCGACTCTCTGGCACCATTGTTTCCAGGCTGCTGCATGCCAGGGAGGGCGACTCTCTGGCACCAGTGTGTCCAGCCTGCTTCATGCCACGGAGGGCGACTCTCGGGAACCAGTGTGTCCAGGCTGCTGCATGCCAGGGAGGGCGACTCTCGGGCACCAGTGTGTTCAGCCTGCTGCATGCCACGGAGGGCGACTCTCTGGCACCAGTGTGTCCAGGCTGCTGCATGCCACGGAGGGCGACTCTCGGGCACCAGTGTGTCCAGCCTGCTGCATGCCACGGAGGGCGACTCTCTGGCACCAGTGTGTCCAGGCTGCTGCATGCCACGGAGGGCGACTCTCTGGCACCAGTGTGTTCAGCCTGCTGCATGCCAGGGAGGGCGACTCTCTGGCACCATTGTTTCCAGGCTGCTGCATGCCAGGGAGGGCGACTCTCTGGCACCAGTGTGTCCAGCCTGCTGCATGCCACGGAGGGCGACTCTCGGGCACCAGTGTGTCCAGCCTGCTGCATGCCACGGAGGGCGACTCTCGGGCACCAGTGTGTCCAGGCTGCTGCATGCCAGGGAGGGCGACTCTCGGGCACCAGTGTGTCCAGCCTGCTGCATGCCAGGGAGGGCGACTCTCTGGCACCAGTGTGTCCAGCCTGCTGCATGCCACTAAAGGGAGAGACTTGCTGTGTTGCATGGACTATAGCTAGGGAAAGGGCAGAGGGCAGGCAGTCCAGGCAGGGTGGTGGTATGTGTGTCTCCAGGGACGTGGTAGGAGCCCAGCGCCGGGGCTGTCTAAACCTAGGCTGGAGAGAGCACAAGCAAGCGTGGGGCGTGGGGCTGCCGTGGCTCTGTGACCTGCTGAGGATGGTCACAGTGGAGATCTGTCGAGTGACAGAGCCAACCGGCACGCCACTTGTGGGGGGAGTTTGGAGTTGTTACTTATCTGTTGTCCCTGCTGTGGCGTCCTGCAGGGGGCTCTGACGATGCTTGGGCCGATCCCGAAGACCTTTCAGAAGAAGATACTGTGTTCAGGTCTGTATGTGGCATTTGGGAGGGGAGAAAAGAGGGCAGATCTGATTGGCCCTTGAATTTCCAGCACCTCCCAGGCTAAGCTGGACTGTGGGAGCAGGGTGGGGCACTGCGAGCTGTGGGCTTCTTGGCTCGTGAAGATGAGCTCTTCTGAATGTTTCTGGATGTAGGTACAAACCGAGACGCTGATGTGCTAGCACACTGGGCCAGGCAGCTCTAAAGGCTCCTAAGCCCTCATGGAAGGCTGAGAGGGAGGGACTGGGGCAGGCAGATGCAAGACATTCAAGAGGCTCCTAATTTACACAGAAATGGCACTTCTGAGACTAGCAGGTGTATATCCCAGCCAGAGGAGAAGGGGTAGCGAGGACCAGGCTGCACATGTGACTGCAGCCCGTGATGGAGCGGCACAGGAAGAGGCCCCCAAAGGAGCAGCATTCCGCTTGCCAAAGTGCAGCAACTGTACCTGGAAGGGAAATCCTGCCGAATCATGACTGGGGGGGGTGGCAGAGCAGTGCTGAAAGAGAGAGGTTCAGTACAGCGTGGGGACAGAGCAGGGCTGGGAAGCGATCAGCAGATGAATGGTACCAGGCGCGGTGTTAAGCAAGGAAAGTACCATTTATTGAAATATGGTGAGTTCAGTTCCAGCACAGAATGCAAGGTGCACAGTGCTCCCGTATTTATTACTAATATTTGCATTGTGTAAAGAAAACAAAGCAATGGTATGTTTCCTTCAGCGAATACAAGCATGTGGTGCAATCTTTTTATCATGACTAAAATTCACGGCCACGAAAAACACATCTGGTCTTCCTGAAAAAATCTGTTCTTCTGTGAGCTTTTACCCTGTACTCTCCAGGTGTCACGAGGAGACCAGCGTCTCTCAGTCTGGGACTACTGACCCAAAACGGGAGCTCACAATGTTGGGGGCTGTCTTGTCCCCCTTGGGTGCTGTCTTTAGAGCCGGGTGGCCAGAGAGTGGCAGCAGCTGATCGAGGGCCTAGCTCTGCAGGCAGCAGTGCAAAATGGGGGTGATTCTAGACCACAAAACCCTTCTGTGCTGCTGCTGGTGGCAGCACTGCCTTCAGAGCTGGGCTCCCAGCCAGCAGCCACTGCTCTTCATGTGCCCAGCTCTTGAAGGCAGCACCTCCGCTAGCAGCAGCGGAGAAGTAAGGGTAGCAGTATTGCAGCCCCCTACAGTAACCTTGGAACCCTCCAAGGCCTTGGGTCAGGACTTCTGCAGTTACAGCACTGACATTTCAGACTTAGCTGAAAACATGACATTTATGATTTTAAAAATCTTATGACTATGCAATTGACCAAAATGGACTGTGAATTTGGTAGGGCCCTAATCATGAAAGGTAAACTTACAAATGTGGATTATGTACAAGCCCCCCCCATTCCCTTCCCACATTCAGAAACAAAACAGCATAAAACTTTAGAGCCTACAAATCCACTCAGTCCTACTTCTTGTTCAGCCAGTTGGTGAGACAGACCAGTTTGGTTACAATTTGTAGGAGAGAATGCTGCCTGCTCCTTGTTTCCAATGTCACCTGAAAGTGAGAACGGGGATTCGCATGGCGCTGTTGCAGCCAGCATTCATCATCATCCTCAACAGCCAGAGGCTCAACGCCTGTTGGTGTCTGATGCCTCCCTCACTATTTCCTTCATCTTTCCCTGTCCAGTGCGGAGTGGCTGATTTCTGTAGACTAGCTCCGCGCCAATCTACTAGATCATCTCCCCATTCTCAGTGGGGTCTGCCTCTCCTATTCGCACCAGCCATTATGCCAAATACCAGGGCTTAACTTTTCAATCATCGTTCATTCTGCAGATCTGCCCGAATAGCTGTACCTTCCGTTGTACAACCTTCTGCCGTAGGTTCTCTTTTGGCTGAATCTTCCTATAGAATTCCTCGTTGATGACCTTCTGCATCCATCCTAGCCTCAGGAGCTTTCTATAACAACTCCTCTCGAATGCCAATATCCTTCTCTTCGAATCTTTCGTTATCACCCATGTCTCTCATCCATATGTTTTCAAGATGCTCAGCTTCTTTCCTAAGCTAATCGCTTTACTTTTCCAGATCTTATCCATCGCCGTCAAACTCACTCTTGCTTTCGCTATTTCCTTCTTACAGTCTAGATCAGTGGTTCCCAAACTTTTTGGCATCACCCCCCCCCCCCTTTTTGATTTTTGAAAAACCCTCACATGCCTTTCCCCCCCCCCCCCCCAATAGAAGCAAAACTTGTTGATCAAAGAAAAAAGGAACTGAACAGGGCAGCAAAACTTAATGGGGGAGGGGGGAGGCTGGATCGCCTCATGGCCCCCCAGTTTGGGAACCCACGGTCTAGATCATGTGTCAAGTTGCTCCCCAAATATGTGAACTTCTCAACGTTCTCTAGTGCGATCCCATCTACACTGATCTTCCTTCCTATTTCCTTATCTCCAAATACCATTGTTTTATCAATATTCATAATCAGTCCAGACCGCTTCCCTTCCTCATTTAGCACCTGCACCGTTCTCGTTAGCTTCTCTTCATCTTCCTCGATGATAACGATATCATCCGCGAACCTCAAGTTGTTAATTCTCATCCCGTGCACCGATACCCTTCTACCTCTCCCTTAATCTTGTCCATCGAGCTCTGAAAGTGAGAATGGGGATACGCTTGTTGCTGTGGTAGCCGGCATTGCAAGATATTTATATGCCAGATATGCTAAAGATTCCTATGTTCCTTTGTGCTCCAGACACCATTCCAGAGGCTGTGTCCATGCTAAGGATGGGCTCTGCTCAAGAATGAGCCAAAGCGGAGGCGACCGAGGCATGTTCGTTTATATCCTTTGAATAAGATGCTACCAGCAGAAGGTTGATTTTCTTTTTTGGTGGTTCAGATTTGATAGTGCTGCTCTTTTAAGGCTTGTGAACGCATGCTTCACACCTCGTCCCGCTCAGATTTTGGATGGCACTTCAAATTCTTGAGTTGCCGTAGTTATTTTTAGAAATCTCACGTTGGTACCTTCTTTGTTTTCTCAAATCCACTGTGAAAATGTTCTTAAAACAGACATGTTCTGGGTTCCCGTCTGAGACTGCTATCACCTGAAATATGTGGCAGAATGCATGTAAAAGAAGAGGCACTATATAGTTTTTCCCCAAGGAGTACAGGCACAAATGTTAACACTTTTTTTAACGAGCATCAGTAGCGTGGAAGTCTCTTCTCTGGCCGACGCATGAAGGGGTGTGCTGATGTTTGTCCTGTCTACACGTAGATTGAAAAGGGTTGTGCAATTGCTGTTTGTGCTTTCAGGCGCCGACATAAATAAGCAGCAGGCAGCAGTATCTCCCACAATCGTAAACAAGTGTCTTTGTGTAGCTGACCCAGAAATAGGGCTGAGCGGACTCTCAGGCTGTAAAGTTGTATGTTGTTTTGGTTTTGAGTGCAGTTATGTAACACAAGAAAAGTATATTTGTAAAGTACACTTTCACGGTAGAAATTGCACTACAGTACTTGCATAAGAGAACTTGAAAAATACAATTTCTTTGATAATTTTTACAGGGCAAATATTTGTCATGAAAATAATATAAAGTGAGTGCTGTACCTTTCTATTCTGCTTTGTAATAGAAATCAAGATATCTGAAAATGTAGAAGACCCTTCCATCGATTTCAGTTAGCATTCTGCTACTTAACAGTGCAATTACTCACAATTAATTTTTAGTAAAAAAAAGAATTGGCTGAGTTAACTGCGCTGAATCGACAGCTCCACGGCAGTGGGAGCAGCTCAGAGCTGTGCCACTGAGAGGTCGTGTTCGTCCTGCGGGACGTGAAGCAGGAATCAATTCAGGGGACTCCAAGTCCGTGTTGAGCCCGAGTTCAGCCCTGTCTGGGCATATCAGCCCCTGAAGCGGTTGCCTCCTTTCTTACCAGCTCTTGCTAGGCCAGGCCTAGAGGGCTCCATTGCGGGTCTGAGGCTTCCATGCTGTAGTTATGTGGAAGCAGGTAGCTGGGGCAGCCAGGAAAATGCAGGAAGTTGGGCCGCCTTTGCAGGTGGGGCGCTCCAGAGGGCTTTCGGGAGATGCTGTTTTCTGAGGATGGCCAAGCACGTGGGCTCCAGATGTTCGAGCCGAGGCCTGCCTTGCTTGCTTGGTGCTGTGCACTTTTTCTCCAATGTAAGTCAATTGCAGAAAGTCCCGCAGGTTCTGAGACTGCCTCAGCCCTTCGCCTCTGCGCTCTTAGGCTATGTCTACACAGCACAGTCTGCGTTTCCACACAGGCAGTTATTTTGCTATCGTGTCGAGCTGGAGGACTGCTCCCTCCGACTCGGTGACCCTCCCTGTGCGAGGAGTGGGGGAAGGGGCGCTCAGACGGAGGGCTGTGTAGACAGCGCCCAACGCGAAAAAGCTGGGCAGTCCGGGTAGGAGCCCGCTTCTCAGCGCAGGGCAGGGCGGGAGATCTCAGGGTCAGTGCTGCGGGGGGTCTAGCCCAGGCTCCGCTCAGCCCTGGTTAGACGTTCGAACCTCTCAGCTCAGGACTGGCCCTGAGAATGGCGCCTCGCCCTGTACTTGGTTGCAGAAACGCCGACTCCCAGCTCTTTGACAAGGTCCGGGGCCACGATATCAAGCTGCTCCGCTACCTGTCTGTCAGGTACATCTGTGACCTGATGGTGGAGAACAAGAAGGTGAAGTTTGGCTTAAAGTGAGTCTGGCGCTCTTCGTCCCCATGGGGGCGCTGCGCGGTCGCTGTGTGCTGGCTTCCTCCCTGCTCCCCTGGAGGGTTCTCCAGGCCTTCAGCTGGTGCCTTGCAGGGAAATCCAGAGGCCCGCCCCTCTCTTCCGTCCCTGCTCCAGCAGGCTGCTGGACTTGGTTGTCTTCTGCGTGAGATTCCTGTGTGTCGTGGGGGGCTGTGGGGCGCAGTCCCCGGAGTGGTGATGGGATTCCTCCGGGGAGGCCGAGCTGGTGTGACGGTCGATTGGGAGACTCCTCTTGGGGTGGGAGGAGGAGTGTTTGGGAATCCTGGGCTGAGCTGGGGCAACTGTCCACGCGCTGGACTCTTGCCCCTCGCCTGGGACGGTCTGGTCTGGAGCAGGGTCGGAGGAATGGCTTCGCTGCAGGTTCTCCGTGTGCTGAGCCCTGTTCTCTCCTCCTCAGCGTGACCTCCTCCGAGAAAGTGGACAAAGCCCAGCGCTACGCTGACTTCACCCTCCTCTCCATCCCGTATCCAGGTAGGGGCCACGTGCCGCTGGGTGGGGAGAAGCTGGACCTGCTGGCTGTCTGATTCCTGGAGGAGGGGACCGTCTCTCAGAGTGGGAATGGGCCAATGGGCGCGGCAGCATCCATCTGTGGTGGGCCCTCCTGGTGCCGGCCCGTTTCCTCCCTCCGCAGTGTGGGGGCCCCCGTGCAGGGGGCTAGCCGCAAGCCCTGTCTGGCTCACATGCTTCCGGGGTATGGCAGCCCCCTCGGGCTCCAGTGTGTGCCGGGGCCACAGGCTGGGCATGGGCCTTTGGCGGAGAACGGAGCTCAGCTCTCCCCAAGGATTCGACCTGTACAAGCATTGCCAGGCTCTGGCGGCCGCAGCGCGGTGCCTGAGACGCAAACCGGGAGCGTAGTGCAGGACGCTAGCCACAGAAACCCAAACAGCGGGAGGCGGCTTCTCAGGGCTCCCGGCTGCACCCCCACAGGGGGGAGCCGTCTCCATGGACGCGGGGAGTGCCCGATGGCTCGGCTGGGGAGCCCCTGGCATGGCACCGCTGTGGCAGCGTGCTAGGGCTCAGCTCCCCCTTGCCGCCTGGGGGTGCTAATAGCTCTTGGCCGTTGTCCTGCTGGCAGCCTCCATTGGTTGGGGGTCCCCTCCCGCTCCCTCAGAGCCAGGCTAAGGCCTGTGGGAAGCCCCTGGCCCCTCTGCCACGCGGCGGCCTGTGCAACTCCTGCCTGAAGGGCTCAGGGAGGGTCACCAGGCGGAAAGTGCAAGACCTAGGGCGAAGGGGAGAGACGCCTGGCTGAAGTGCCTGCTGATGGAGGCAGCGCTCTGTCCCCAAGTGGCTCCGGCATCCATACGGGACCCCTCGCGCCAAAGGAGGCGACTACCCGGGAGTACTGGCCTCCAGCCCTGAAGCCCAGCACGTGGGGGCATCGCTCTAGGAAGAAGAGGGCAGAGGGGCCACAGGGTGCGTCCTCTGCCGGGCCCCCCGAGCCTGCCTCACTCACCACACAGCCTTCGATTCCCACCATTCAGGGAGCCGGTGAGTCCAGAGCCAGAAGTGGGGGGCAGGTGACCCAGGCCCCCCCGCCAGGCAGGGTACGTTCGAGGTGGCCCGGGACTTGCTGGAGCTGACACAGCCCCAATGTCAGTGCCACCTGCCCTGTCACCTTGCTGGTGTCGACAGGCCTGGCCTGCGTGGTGCCGATGGCAACGCTGCCTCCGATGGGGTATCAGGGAAGCCAGCGATGCTGGACACCCCTGGTCTGTGTCAGGGCGCTCGCCGGAGACCCGTGTCTCCAGACGGAGGCATCACCCCACAGACCAGGCCTCAGTGGCACCCCACAGACCAGACCCTGCGGGCCTCAGTGGCACCTGTCCCCAGGGACTCCTCTGGCCACTTGGATCTCCAGAGACCCCGGGGTGGGGGCCGTGTCTAGGCAAGCCCTGCCCAGCCTTCCTGTCTGAGGCAGGGCGCAGGTCTCCGAGTGTGCACCCTAAGCGGTGGTAACGTGGTGCTCCGCCCTGCTGCCACTGGGGACCTGGTGCCCTGTCGGGCAGGAGGTGCTAGCAGGGACCACCAGGGAAATGGGTGCTTGGCCGGTGGAGAACCTCCGTCTGCAGGCCGAGGGGGGCCCCTCGACATCGTGGCCAGCAGTGCTGAGGCGCTTTGTAAGCGAAAGGGGTGGCCAAAGCCGTGTGAGCACCTGACTGGACTGCTCACCCCAGCTGGGAACATGCCGCCTCCAAAAGCCAGGAGGCTGAGGCGCTGGACCTCTGCAAGAGTTGTGTGACGGGCCCCAGCCCCGCGTCCGCGCCCAGCCTCATGTGACCCCTGGATCTCCCTGGCCACACGCCAGAGGCTGCTCCTTGTGGGCGCTTGTGACGGACCGGGCCATGTCTGGGCACAGCTGAGGGCGTCCGCTCAGGGCGAATTGCTCAAATCCGGGGCTCCTTACAGCCCCCAGGCTGGTGACCTCTCCAAACAGGCCACAAACCAGTCCCACAGAGCGCTTCAGCTGCCTGCCTGAAGCCTCACGAGCAAAACCCCTCCGACACCCCAGCAATATCCGTGCCCCAGATGGCCCCGGGCCTCATACCTGGTTGGGGGGGTCCTAGCACCCAATCCCACCTACCCCGAACAAGTTCTGTCCGGTTCCAAGAAACCAGCCACAGATCCCTGGTCAATTTACCCTCTGGACCTTACCCACAAATCACGCTGGGCCAATCCTTTAGCATCTAACAACTAAAGGTTTATTACCACAAGAAAGAAAAGCATGAGAGTCAGGTTGTTAAAGGATAGTACGTCACATGCACCGAATCTCCCAGTCCTCGATGCAGGCTCTAGCAGAGATGTTACAGCTGCTGGTTTAAAAGTCCTTGTTGCACATCCTAGCATCAGGATGGGTTCACAGCTCTTCCGGGCTCTTCGATCCCTGCACTGCTGCCTCTGGGATGAAGTGCTGAGCTGAGAACAAGATGGAGTCAGCCACATGGCATCTTTATCCCTCCTTCCTGGTCTCTTCTTGGCTGCAGGAGATCACCTGGTCCTCAGCCTCTCTCTGCTGGCCGCTCTTAGGTGTCCGCCCTCATTCTTTAGGTGTGTCCTTGGCCCATCGAGTGCCATTGTCCCACAGGGCCTCGCTGATTAGCATGTCCACAGGCCGGGCTCTGCCCAATGCTCAACCACATGCAGAGAAATATCCAGTATCCACACAGACATTATACAGCCACATAAATAGCTTACATAGGATTATCAGATAATAAGCTTCTATTCAGCACCTCATTTGGCCCCCTTCTATACCATTCTTGGGGCCAGCACCCCCACCTCTGGGTGCAGCAGTGATCTGGCTGCTCCCCTCAAGATCCAGTAACGTGACAGCGCTGGCTCAGAATTTGCAGCGATCCCAGAGGAGGCGAGTGGGTTGCCCTGGATTCTGTGGACTCCGCGCCGGCCATAGGGAGGGTGGCCCTGGCCTGTGTCTGGGGAGGGGAAGAGGCCATGGATCACCTGGGGATTCCCTGGTCTGGTCCCTCCCTTGGCTCCGCCCAGGGCCTCCCCTTTTCGCAGAAGCTGGTTGGCAGCTGCACAGTCTGAGGGGCTTGGGAGTGACCCGTATGCCCCTAGGCAGTCACGCCCCGGGCTCACAGCCAGGGTCAGCAAGCCCCAGCCTGCCCCACAGTCCTGCCGGGCGCTCCAGCGGGACCTCGCCAGCACCAGGAAGTGGAGACGCTCTGGATCCCCCCCGAGTGGGGCGTGGCCGAGCCCAGCGGCGCCAGGGGCCTGAATCGGGCTTTTGAAGGGGACCCAAGGACAGCGCACCAGCCCGTCGCCCTCCTCCCCTCCCAGAGCCCAGCTCTAGTGCGCGTGGGCCCTGCTCGGCTCTCACCGCTGTGTCTGGGGCATTGGACCCAGGCAGTGCCCTCCCCAGGCCAATGCAGGGCCCTGCTCAGTAGCTGCTGCTGGGCAGGACGGGCATCCCATAGAGTTCAGGAGAAAGGCTTCTACTCCCGCCAGTGCCTAATCCCCAAGGGCAGGCCCCAGCCACGGCCTGCGTCCCCGCACTCCCACCTCTGCCCTGAGCCCCTCCTGCACCCCAACCCCCATCCCTCCCCTCCAGCCACGGCCTGCGTCCCCGCACCCCCACCTCTGCCCTGAGCCCCGCCTGCACCCCAACCCCCATCCCTCCCCTCCGGCCACGGCCTGCGTCCCTGCACCACCGCCTCTGCCCTGAGCCCCTCCTGCACCCCAACCCCCATCCCTCCCCTCCAGCCACGGCCTGCGTCCCCGTACCCCCACCTCTGCCCTGAGCCCCGCCTGCACCCCAACCCCCATCCCTCCCCTCCAGCCACGGCCTGCGTCCCCGTACCCCCACCTCTGCCCTGAGCCCCTCCTGCACCCCAACCCCCATCCCTCCCCTCCAGCCACGGCCTGCGTCCCCGTACCCCCACCTCTGCCCTGAGCCCCTCCTGCACCCCAACCCCCATCCCTCCCCTCCAGCCACGGCCTCAGTCCCTGCACCACCGCCTCTGCCCTGAGCCCCTCCTGCACCCCAACCCCCATCCCTCCCCTCCGGCCACGGCCTCCGTCCCCGCACTCCCACCTCTGCCCTGAGCCCCTCCTGCACCCCAACCCCCATCCCTCCCCTCCAGCCACGGCCTGCGTCCCCGCACCCCCACCTCTGCCCTGAGCCCCGCCTGCACCCCAACCCCCATCCCTCCCCTCCAGCCACGGCCTGCGTCCCCGTACCCCCACCTCTGCCCTGAGCCCCGCCTGCACCCCAACCCCCATCCCTCCCCTCCAGCCACGGCCTGCGTCCCCGTACCCCCACCTCTGCCCTGAGCCCCTCCTGCACCCCAACCCCCATCCCTCCCCTCCAGCCACGGCCTGCGTCCCCGTACCCCCACCTCTGCCCTGAGCCCCTCCTGCACCCCAACCCCCATCCCTCCCCTCCAGCCACGGCCTCAGTCCCTGCACCACCGCCTCTGCCCTGAGCCCCTCCTGCACCCCAACCCCCATCCCTCCCCTCCGGCCACGGCCTCCGTCCCCGCACTCCCACCTCTGCCCTGAGCCCCTCCTGCACCCCAACCCCCATCCCTCCCCTCCAGCCACGGCCTGCGTCCCCGCACTCCCACCTCTGCCCTGAGCCCCTCCTGCACCCCAACCCCCATCCCTCCCCTCCGGCCACGGCCTCCGTCCCTGCACCACCGCCTCTGCCCTGAGCCCCTCCCGCACCCCCACCTCTGCCCTAGCCCTGAGCCTGTCTCGGGTGCAGACTGGTTCACTCTTTTGCTGTCAGGTGCCCTGGCCTTTTCCAGCGCACACAAAGCCCTTTGGAAGGCCCTGGAGTCCCTGCTCGCGCCAGCGGAGGAATGGAGGGTCCCAGGCCCGTCTGCACACGTCTCAGCATGGATCACATCCCGCGTCAGGCACCGGGCCTGGCCCCAGCGCTGACGGGTTGCCCAGGCATATCAGCTCGTTCCTGTCAGCCAGGGCAGCCCCTTGGTCCTCCCCTCGCATGGTCCCACCACAGCACGTGGTCTCCCTGCAGGGCACAGCTTGTAGCCCCGCCACACAATGGGTGTGAGCTCTGTCCACGGAAGACCTACCTCTCCTAACAGGTGGTTTCTGCAGTGCGCTGCTATGGCCACGGCAGCCCCCTCCCATGGTGATCTGGCAAGCAGGGGCTGAGGGCCGGCAGTGGAGGCAGGAGGGTTTCTGGGGAGCCCCTCCTGTGCTGACAGCCACGCTGCCCCCCTCCCCGCGGGCTGGACGCAGTCAGCTGGCCTGGCCCCGCGCTGCCCCCCTCCCCACAGGCTGGACACAGTCGGCCGGCCTGGCCGTGGGTGAAGTGCATGTGTGCAGCATGGCAGATCTTGGGACCAGCCCTGAGATTGCGGGTGGCGTCATACAGTCTCCAGCTCTTGGCTGGAAAGCTGCTCCGAGCTGGGACTTTGCAGGGGCGTATGGGGCTGGGTGGCCCCGGCGGAGCTCCCAGACCGAAGAGGGGTCTGGAGTGGCGCTTGTGCTCCTGGGAGTCGCTCGGCCCCTTTCTCTCTGCCATCGCTCCGAGCTGCCTTGTGGGATTGGAAAGCCCCTTGACAGCTCCGTGTCTACGGCCCTCTGGGTGGGGTGGGCATTGGGTCGGCCGCCATTTGCTCCAAGAGCAATGGCTGATTCCCTACGTGTGCCGGCCCGGTTGCGCACCCCGCCCCTGGGCAGTCTGCCTGCGCCGTGCCCTGCAGCTGCAGCACGAGGCTGGAGAGAGCATGGCCGCCTGCGCCCCACAACAGGCATGCGGGAGCTGAGCAGTCTGTGCCGGGGCTCCCGCTGCCCAGTGTGACTTCCCGGAGAGTTGCTGGGTGCCGCTTCCATCGGGCGGGGCTCGTGCTCAGGGCGGACGCTCCGCCGCAACGGCCCATTTCCCTGCTGGGCCGGCCCCTGGAGTCCTTCCCGGTGGTGGCCCAGCTGCCTGGGATTGGGGGCTCGGTCTGCGCAGGGAATCCAATGCATCAGGGAAGGGCAGACAAATAACCAGTGGCAAATTTTTAAAGTGCTTGTACACAAATGCTAGGAGTCTGACTAATAAGATGGGTGAACTAGAGTACCTCGTATTAAAGGAGGAGATAGACATAATAGGCATCACTGAAACCTGCTGGAATGAGGAAAATCTGTGGGACACAATCATACCGGGATATAAAATATATAGAAAGGATAGAGCAGGCCGGGTGGGTGGCGGAGTGGCACTGTATGTGAAAGATAATGTAGAATCAAATGAAATAAAAATATTAAGTGAATCAACATGTTCCATAGAATCGCTATGGATAGAAATTCCATGCTCCAATAATAAGAAATTAGCAGTAGGGATATATTACCGACCACCTGACCAGGACAGCGATACTGACATAGAAATGCTGAGGGAGATTAGAGAGGCTACCAAAATAGAGAACTCTGTAATAATGGGGGATTTTAATTACCCCCATATTGACTGGATACATGTCACCTCAGGAAGAGAAGCGGAGATAAAATTTCTCAATGGCTTAAATAACTGCTTCTTAGAGCAGCTGGTGCAGGAACCCACAAGGGGAGAGGCAATTCTCGATTTAGTCCTGAGTGGAGTGCAGGATCAGGTCCAGGATATAACCGTTACAGGACCGCTTGGGAATAGTGACCATAATATAATAACATTCAACATTCCTGTGGTGGGAAGAACACCTCAGCAGTCCAGCACCCTGGCATTTAATTTCAAAAAGGGGAATTACGCAAAAATGAGGAGGTTAGTTAAACAGAAATTAAAAGGCACAGTGACTAGAGCCAAATCCCTGAAAGCTGCATGGAAACTTTTTAAAGACACCATAATAGAGGCCCAACTTAAATGTATACCCCAAATTAAAAAACATAGCAAGAGACCTAAAAAAGAGTCACTGTGGCTTAACCACCATGTAAAAGAAGCAGTGAGGGACAAAAAGGTATCTTTTAAGAAGTGGAAGTCCAATCCTAGTGAGATAAATAGAAGGGAACATAAACACTGTAAAATCAAGTGTAAACAGGTAATAAGAAAAGCAAAAAAAGATTTTGAGGAACAGCTAGCCAAAAACTCAAAAAGAAATAACAAAATGTTTTTTAAGTACATTAGAAGCAGAAAGCCTGCTAAAAAACCTGTGGGTCCCCTAGATGATCGAGCTATAAAAGGAGCAAGCAAGGACGATGAAGCCATTGCGGAGAAACTAAATGATTTCTTTGCTTCAGTCTTCACGGCTGAGGATGTTGGGGAGATTCCTGAATCTGCACCGTCCTTTGTGGGTGATGAATCTGAGGAACTGTCCCGGATTGAAGTGTCATTAGAGGAGGTTTTGGAACAAATAGAAAAACTTAATGTTAACAAATCTCCGGGACCGGATGGCATTCATCCAAGGGTTCTAAAAGAACTCAAATGGGAAATTGCTGAGCTATTATCTGTGGTTTGTAACCTATCCTTTAAATCGGCTTCCGTACCTAATGACTGGAAGGTAGCCAATGTGACACCAATATTTAAAAAGGGCTCTAGAGGCGATCCTGGCAATTACAGACTGGTAAGTCTAACTTCAGTACCGGGCAAATTAGTCGAAACAATAGTAAAGAATAAAATTGTGAAGCATGTAGAAGAACATAATTTGTTGGACAAAAGTCAACATGGTTTTTGTAAAGGGAAATCCTATCTTACTAATCTGTTAGGGTATGTCTACACTACCCCGCTAGTTTGAACTAGCGGGGTAATGTAGGCATACCGCACTTGCAAATGAAGCCCGGGATTTGAATTTCCCGGGCTTCATTTGCATAAGCGGGGAGCCGCCATTTTTAAAACCCCGCTGGTTCGAACCCCGTGCAGCGCGGCTACACGGGGCATGAACTAGGTAGTTTGAACTAGGCTTCCTAGTTCGAACTACTGTTACTCCTCATGAAATGAGCCTAGTTCGAACTACGTAGTTCGTGCCCCGTGTAGCTGCGCTGCACGGGGTTCGAACCAGTGGGGTTTTAAAAATGGCGGCTCCCCGCTTATGCAAATGAAGCCCGGGAAATTCAAATCCCGGGCTTCATTTGCAAGTGCGGTATGCCTACATTACCTTCCTAGTTTGAACTAGGAGGGTAGTGTAGACATACCCATAGAGTTCTTTGAAGGGGTTAACAAACATGCGGACAAGGAGGATCCAGTAGATTTAGTATACTTGGATTTTCAGAAAGCATTTGACAAGGTCCCTCACCAAAGGCTCTTGTGTAAATTACATGGCCATGGGATAAGAGGAAAGGTCCTTACTTGGACTGAGAACTGGTTAAAAGACAGGAAACAAAGGGTAGGAATAAATGATAAATTTTCAGATTGGAGAGGGGTAACTAGTGGTGTACCCCAAAGGTCAGTCCTGGGACCAATCCTTTTCAACTTATTCATAAATGATCTGGAGAAAGGGGTAAGCAGTGAGGTAGTAAAATTTGCAGATGATACCAAACTGTTTAGGATAGTCAAGACAGAAGCAGACTGTGAGAGACTCCAAGAAGATCTCACCAAATTGAGTGATTGGGCAACAAAATGGCAAATGAAATGTAATGTGGATAAGTGTAAAGTAATGCACATCAGGAAAAATAACCCCAACTATACGTACAGTATGATGGGGGCTAATTTGGCTACGACAAATCAGGAAAGAGATCTTGGAGTTATCGTGGACAGTTCTCTGAAAACTTCCACGCAGTGTGCAGCGGTGGTCAAAAAGGCAAATGGGATGCTAAGAATTATTAGGAAAGGGATAGAATATAAGACCCAGAATATCTTACTGCCCCTGTATAAAACTATGGTACGCCCACATCTTGAATACTGTGTACGGATGTGGTCTCCTCACCTCAAAAAAGATATTTTGGCCTTGGAAAGGGTTCAGAAAAGGGCAACTAAAATGATGAGGGGTTTGGAACGGGTCCCATATGAGGAGAGGTTAAAGCGACTGGGACTTTTCAGTTTAGAAAAGAGGAGACTGAGGGGGGATATGATAGAGGTCTATAAAATCATGAGTGGGGTGGAGAGGGCGGATAAAGAAAAGTTATTTATTAGTTCCCATAATAGAAGAACTAGAGGACACCAAATGAAATTAATGGGTAGCAGGTTTAAAACTAATAAAAGAAAGTTCTTCTTCACACAGCGTGTAGTCAACCTGTGGAACTCCTTGCCAGAGGAGACGGTGAAGGCTAGGACTATAACAGAGTTTAAAGAGAAGCTAGATAATTTCCTGGAGGTTAGGTCCATAAAAGGCTGTTAGCCAGGGGATAAAATGGTGTCCTTGGCCTCTGTTTGTCAGAGGCTGGAGAGGGATGGCAGGAGCCAAATCTCTTGATCATTGTCTTCGGTCCACCCTCTCTGGGGCACCTGGTGCTGGCCACTCTGGGCAGACAGGCTACTGGGCTAGATGGACCTTTGGTCTGACCCAGTACGGCCGTTCTTATGTTCTTATGCCCCTGGTGCATTCTGGCTGCTCCCCAACGGGCTCTGTGCCACTGTGTGCAGGCCTGCACGTCACTGCTGCCTCTTCTCTTGCAGGCTGTGAATTCTTTAAGGAGTACAAGGACCGGGACTACCAAGCCGAGGGGCTCGTGTTTAACTGGAAGCAGGTACCCAGCTGCCTGTGCGCTCGGCTAGGCCTGCCAAGGGCATTGGACTTTCAGGGCAACACGCGACGTGTGCGTCTCCCTGTCACAGGCAGGGAGTCAGCTGCTGGAGGAACGCCGGGTCCCACCACAGCAGCTCGGGCCAGGCTCCAGCCTCCTGTGGTGTCCTGGTGGCCATCCCGTCCCATGGCCTCCCTTTGCTCTCTGGCCTGTAGGCTAGTTGGACATGCCCCTCACTCGTGGGCTGGCAGAAGCAGGGAACAGGTGGGTCTGCTCTGATGCTGACACCGTGAGAACTGGAGACAGGTCCCTGCCGCTACTGGCCCTGGCCTCCTGGATTGGGCGTGAGGGGTGGGCTAAGTCAGACCCCACGGCGGAGCAGGGGTGGCTGGCAGATCTGCTCTCTTCAGGAGAGTGGTCTCCCGGCGCTGAGCCAGTGTCTCCAGATCAGCCTGGAGTAGAGTCTCCTGCAGGTCCTGTGCTGGGCCGGGCCGGGTCTGGGCACCGCTCAGGGCGAATCACTCAGACTCAGGGCTCCGTACGGCCCCTGACTAGAGACCTTCCGAACAGGCCACACACCAGTCACGAGCGGTCCAGCCGTCTGCCTGGCCAGCAGGAAGCCTCTCGAGCAAAACCCCTCGGGCACCCAGCTCTCCCTGTGCCCCAGTCAGCCCTGGGCCTAGCACAGGTGAGGAGGTTAGAACCTGATCTCACCCACCCCGAACGGGTCCTCCCGGTCCCAAAGGCCCAGCCCCAGTTCCTGGTCAGTTTACACTCTGGATCTTCCCCACAAGAGCCGCTGGGCCGGTCTTTTAGCATCGACACTCTAAAGGTTTATTAACAGAAATAAGAAAAGGCTGAGAGTGAGGTTAAGGGGAATACGTCACGTGGACGTCACCGAGTTCTCGATGCAGGTGACTCCCCGACCCTGTGCCCCGTCCGCAGCCAGATGTGACTCTGCCAGTCAGTAGAAGAGGGAGGGGTTACTGCCTCTCCGAGATACAGCCCAGCACAGACTCCTATGATGTGGACATAGGAGTCAGGCAGGCAGCCTTAGACCCCTTGGGGTAGGGCTCACAGGCCCCCTGACCCCCAGCACTCTGCTTAGTCTCCTTCCTCCATGCTTCCCCCACACTCTGACTCCCCTCCCCAAGCCACCCCGTTCCTTTCTCAACCCCTTCCCTGGTCAGGTGAGAACCGGTTGGGCCATTGTCTACAGGACGAGAGGGCCCTCCGGCCGACCCCCACTGGGCCGTGCTCACAGACGTGCACACAGCACACAGCAAGCAGTGACGGCCCAAGCGAGTGGGCCCGTCCCCCGACCTCACACCAGCGCTCAGCTGCGATATACCAGGCTGCCAGCTGAGTCGTCTCTGGTGTCCATCCTACGCCCGGCTCGGTGCCGCACAGGGCTGCATCTGGGATCAGGAGACAGTCTCATGACACCTTCATATCCCTGGTGTCTCCCAGGCTGGAGCTGGTCATGTGGTCAGGTGACCTATCTCTGGTCCACATGCCAGTGGCCAGGCTGCGGGTTTCCAGGGGGTTCCCTCAGCTGCGTGGGCCACGCAGAGCCATGGCTAGTTAGCCCAGCCATTCCTCACGGCAGGCAGGCCAGGCCCATAGCTCGTCCCCGGGCAGAGAACACCCCCAGCACGTGTTCATAACCGCACACATCACACAAGTACAGGATCAGTGGCGCAGGCTTTCCTGTGACCCCTCACGTGGCCCCTTCGTACCGAATCTGGGGCAGCCCCCCCGTGGGTGCACCAGTGATCTGTCTGCTCCCTGAAAAACCAATAACGTGACCGGTCCTAAGTATCCACCTGCCTGCAGAGGCGGAGCCGGGCAGGGAGCAGGGAGCAGGCAGAACACGGCCCGGGGCAGGGGGGAGCCATTCACGCCCATGCGTGCTGCTGAGAGTGTTGGTCACCTCTCGCTGCTTTGCTGCTGCAGCGCTAGCGCCCCGGCCTCTGACCGAGGGGTCTCTCTGCAGGGCTACGTAGACGCTCCACTGAGCATCCCGCCGGCTCTGAGCCGGCCTCTGAACATCGCCTGGAGCGAGTACCAGGTGAGAGCGGGCTGCCGAAGTCCAAGTTCTGGTCCCCGATCTGGCCTCTTCCACGGTGCAGGCCAGGCGGCGTGAGCCGGGCGGGGTGGCGGTTTGGCATAGGCCGGGTGGCGATCCCCACATCTCCTCGTGGCGGGCAGCTCCATGCAGACTGCCACGGCCCAATCCCTTTCCTCCTTGTTTGCAAGCAGGGCCCTCCCTGCCTCGCGCCCCTCAGCCTGGCCCTCGTATCTCACCTTCAGGCGTGAGCTCACGTGGCTTCCTGCGCCCCTCCGCTCATCCAGTGCCCCCAGCCCGCCTCTCCCGGGTCCCTCCAGAGTCCTGCGCACGGTGCCCCCCTCCGCTCCTCCAGTGCCCCCAGCCCTTCGCCTCTCCCGGGTGCCCTCCAGAGTCCTGCGCACGGTGCCCCCCTCCGCTCATCCAGTGCCCCCAGCCCGCCTCTCCCGGGTGCCCTCCAGAGTCCTGTGCACGGTGCCCCCCTCCGCTCCTCCAGTGCCCCCAGCCCTTCGCCTCTCCCGGGTCCCTCCAGAGTCCTGCGCACGGTGCCCCCCTCCTCTCCTCCAGTGCCCCCAGCCCTTCGCCTCTCCCGGGTGCCCTCCAGAGTCCTGCGCACGGTGCCCCCCTCCGCTCCTCCAGTGCCCCCAGCCCGCCTCTCCCGGGTCCCTCCAGAGTCCTGCGCACGGTGCCCCCCTCCGCTCCTCCAGTGCCCCCAGCCCGCCTCTCCCGGGTCCCTCCAGAGTCCTGCGCACGGTGCCCCCCTCCGCTCCTCCAGTGCCCCCAGCCCTTCGCCTCTCCCGGGTCCCTCCAGAGTCCTGCGCACGGTGCCCCCCTCCGCTCCTCCAGTGCCCCCAGTCCTTCGCCTCTCCCGGGTCCCTCCAGAGTCCTGCGCACGGTGCCCCCCTCCGCTCCTCCAGTGCCCCCAGCCCTTCGCCTCTCCCGGGTGCCCTCCAGAGTCCTGCGCACGGTGCCCCCCTCCTCTCCTCCAGTGCCCCCAGCCCGCCTCTCTCGGGTCCCTCCAGAGTCCTGCGCACGGTGCCCCCCTCCGCTCCTCCAGTGCCCCCAGCCCGCCTCTCCCGGGTCCCTCCAGAGTCCTGCGCACGGTGCCCCCCTCCGCTCCTCCAGTGCCCCCAGCCCTTCGCCTCTCCCGGGTGCCCTCCAGAGTCCTGCGCACGGTGCCCCCCTCCTCTCCTCCAGTGCCCCCAGCCCGCCTCTCTCGGGTCCCTCCAGAGTCCTGCGCACGGTGCCCCCCTCCTCTCCTCCAGTGCCCCCAGCCCACCTCTCCCGGGTGCCCTCCAGAGTCCTGCGCACGGTGCCCCCCTCCTCTCCTCCAGTGCCCCCAGCCCTTCGCCTCTCCCGGGTGCCCTCCAGAGTCCTGCGCACGGTGCCCCCCTCCTCTCCTCCAGTGCCCCCAGCCCACCTCTCCCGGGTGCCCTCCAGAGTCCTGCGCACAGTGCCCCCCTCCGCTCCTCCAGTGCCCCCAGCCCGCCTCTCCCGGGTCCCTCCAGAGTCCTGCGCACGGTGCCCCCCTCCGCTCCTCCAGTGCCCCCAGCCCTTCGCCTCTCCCGGGTGCCCTCCAGAGTCCTGCGCACGGTGCCCCCCTCCGCTCCTCCAGTGCCCCCAGCCCGCCTCTCCCGGGTCCCTCCAGAGTCCTGCGCACGGTGCCCCCCTCCGCTCCTCCAGTGCCCCCAGCCCTTCGCCTCTCCCGGGTCCCTCCAGAGTCCTGCACACGGTGCCCCCCTCCTCTCCTCCAGTGCCCCCAGCCCTTCGCCTCTCCCGGGTGCCCTCCAGAGTCCTGCGCACGGTGCCCCCCTCCGCTCCTCCAGTGCCCCCAGCCCGCCTCTCCCGGGTCCCTCCAGAGTCCTGCGCACGGTGCCCCCCTCCGCTCCTCCAGTGCCCCCAGCCCGCCTCTCCCGGGTCCCTCCAGAGTCCTGCGCACGGTGCCCCCCTCCGCTCCTCCAGTGCCCCCAGCCCTTCGCCTCTCCCGGGTCCCTCCAGAGTCCTGCGCACGGTGCCCCCCTCCGCTCCTCCAGTGCCCCCAGTCCTTCGCCTCTCCCGGGTCCCTCCAGAGTCCTGCGCACGGTGCCCCCCTCCGCTCCTCCAGTGCCCCCAGCCCTTCGCCTCTCCCGGGTGCCCTCCAGAGTCCTGCGCACGGTGCCCCCCTCCTCTCCTCCAGTGCCCCCAGCCCGCCTCTCTCGGGTCCCTCCAGAGTCCTGCGCACGGTGCCCCCCTCCGCTCCTCCAGTGCCCCCAGCCCTTCGCCTCTCCCGGGTGCCCTCCAGAGTCCTGCGCACGGTGCCCCCCTCCTCTCCTCCAGTGCCCCCAGCCCGCCTCTCTCGGGTCCCTCCAGAGTCCTGCGCACGGTGCCCCCCTCCTCTCCTCCAGTGCCCCCAGCCCACCTCTCCCGGGTGCCCTCCAGAGTCCTGCGCACGGTGCCCCCCTCCTCTCCTCCAGTGCCCCCAGCCCTTCGCCTCTCCCGGGTGCCCTCCAGAGTCCTGCGCACGGTGCCCCCCTCCTCTCCTCCAGTGCCCCCAGCCCACCTCTCCCGGGTGCCCTCCAGAGTCCTGCGCACAGTGCCCCCCTCCGCTCCTCCAGTGCCCCCAGCCCGCCTCTCCCGGGTCCCTCCAGAGTCCTGCGCACGGTGCCCCCCTCCGCTCCTCCAGTGCCCCCAGCCCTTCGCCTCTCCCGGGTGCCCTCCAGAGTCCTGCGCACGGTGCCCCCCTCCGCTCCTCCAGTGCCCCCAGCCCGCCTCTCCCGGGTCCCTCCAGAGTCCTGCGCACGGTGCCCCCCTCCGCTCCTCCAGTGCCCCCAGCCCTTCGCCTCTCCCGGGTGCCCTCCAGAGTCCTGCGCACGGTGCCCCCCTCCGCTCCTCCAGTGCCCCCAGCCCTTCGCCTCTCCCGGGTGCCCTCCAGAGTCCTGCGCACGGTGCCCCCCTCCGCTCCTCCAGTGCCCCCAGCCCGCCTCTCCCGGGTGCCCTCCAGAGTCCTGCGCACAGTGCCCCCCTCCGCTCCTCCAGTGCCCCCAGCCCTTCGCCTCTCCCGGGTCCCTCCAGAGTCCTGCGCACGGTGCCCCCCTCCGCTCCTCCAGTGCCCCCAGCCCTTCGCCTCTCCCGGGTCCCTCCAGAGTCCTGCGCACGGTGCCCCCCTCCGCTCCTCCAGTGCCCCCAGCCCTTCGCCTCTCCCGGGTCCCTCCAGAGTCCTGCGCACGGTGCCCCCCTCCGCTCCTCCAGTGCCCCCAGCCCTTCGCCTCTCCCGGGTGCCCTCCAGAGTCCTGCGCACGGTGCCCCCCTCCGCTCCTCCAGTGCCCCCAGCCCTTCGCCTCTCCCGGGTCCCTCCAGAGTCCTGCGCACGGTGCCCCCCTCCGCTCCTCCAGTGCCCCCAGCCCTTCACCTCTCCCGGGTGCCCTCCAGAGTCCTGCGCACGGTGCCCCCCTCCGCTCCTCCAGTGCCCCCAGCCCACCTCTCCCGGGTGCCCTCCAGAGTCCTGCGCACGGTGCCCCCCTCCGCTCCTCCAGTGCCCCCAGCCCTTCGCCTCTCCCGGTTCCCCTCCAGAGTCCTGCGCACGGTGCCCCCCTCCGCTCCTCCAGTGCCCCCAGCCCTTCGCCTCTCCCGGGTGCCCTCCAGAGTCCTGCGCACGGTGCCCCCCTCCGCTCCTCCAGTGCCCCCAGCCCTTCGCCTCTCCCGGGTGCCCTCCAGAGTCCTGCGCACGGTGCCCCCCTCCGCTCCTCCAGTGCCCCCAGCCCTTCGCCTCTCCCGGGTGCCCTCCAGAGTCCTGCGCACGGTGCCCCCCTCCGCTCCTCCAGTGCCCCCAGCCCTTCGCCTCTCCCGGGTGCCCTCCAGAGTCCTGCGCACGGTGCCCCCCTCCGCTCCTCCAGTGCCCCCAGCCCTTTGCCTCTCCCGGGTGCCCTCCAGAGTCCTGCGCACGGTGCCCCCCTCCGCTCCTCCAGTGCCCCCAGCCCTTCGCCTCTCCCGGGTGCCCTCCAGAGTCCTGCGCACGGTGCCCCCCTCCGCTCCTCCAGTGCCCCCAGCCCGCCTCTCCCGGGTCCCTCCAGAGTCCTGCGCACGGTGCCCCCCTCCGCTCCTCCAGTGCCCCCAGCCCTTCGCCTCTCCCGGGTGCCCTCCAGAGTCCTGCGCACGGTGCCCCCCTCCGCTCCTCCAGTGCCCCCAGCCCTTTGCCTCTCCCGGGTGCCCTCCAGAGTCCTGCGCACGGTGCCCCCCTCCGCTCCTCCAGTGCCCCCAGCCCTTCGCCTCTCCCGGGTGCCCTCCAGAGTCCTGCGCACGGTGCCCCCCTCCGCTCCTCCAGTGCCCCCAGCCCGCCTCTCCCGGGTCCCTCCAGAGTCCTGCGCACGGTGCCCCCCTCCGCTCCTCCAGTGCCCCCAGCCCTTCGCCTCTCCCGGGTCCCTCCAGAGTCCTGCGCACGGTGCCCCCCTCCGCTCCTCCAGTGCCCCCAGCCCTTCGCCTCTCCCGGGTCCCTCCAGAGTCCTGCGCACGGTGCCCCCCTCCGCTCCTCCAGTGCCCCCAGCCCTTCGCCTCTCCCGGGTGCCCTCCAGAGTCCTGCGCACGGTGCCCCCCTCCGCTCCTCCAGTGCCCCCAGCCCACCTCTCCCGGGTGCCCTCCAGAGTCCTGCGCACAGTGCCCCCCTCCGCTCCTCCAGTGCCCCCAGCCCGCCTCTCCCGGGTCCCTCCAGAGTCCTGCGCACGGTGCCCCCCTCCGCTCCTCCAGTGCCCCCAGCCCTTCGCCTCTCCCGGGTGCCCTCCAGAGTCCTGCGCACGGTGCCCCCCTCCGCTCCTCCAGTGCCCCCAGCCCTTTGCCTCTCCCGGGTGCCCTCCAGAGTCCTGCGCACGGTGCCCCCCTCCGCTCCTCCAGTGCCCCCAGCCCGCCTCTCCCGGGTCCCTCCAGAGTCCTGCGCACGGTGCCCCCCTCCGCTCCTCCAGTGCCCCCAGCCCTTCGCCTCTCCCGGGTGCCCTCCAGAGTCCTGCGCACGGTGCCCCCCTCCTCTCCTCCAGTGCCCCCAGCCCGCCTCTCCCGGGTGCCCTCCAGAGTCCTGCGCACGGTGCCCCCCTCCGCTCCTCCAGTGCCCCCAGTCCTTCGCCTCTCCCGGGTCCCTCCAGAGTCCTGCGCACGGTGCCCCCCTCCGCTCCTCCAGTGCCCCCAGTTCTTCGCCTCTCCCGGGTCCCTCCAGAGTCCTGCGCACGGTGCCCCCCTCCGCTCCTCCAGTGCCCCCAGCCCTTCGCCTCTCCCGGGTGCCCTCCAGAGTCCTGCGCACGGTGCCCCCCTCCGCTCCTCCAGTGCCCCCAGCCCTTCGCCTCTCCCGGGTGCCCTCCAGAGTCCTGCGCACGGTGCCCCCCTCCGCTCGTCCAGTGCCCCCAGCCCGCCTCTCCCGGGTCCCTCCAGAGTCCTGCGCACGGTGCCCCCCTCCGCTCCTCCAGTGCCCCCAGCCCTTCGCCTCTCCCGGGTGCCCTCCAGAGTCCTGCGCACGGTGCCCCCCTCCGCTCCTCCAGTGCCCCCAGCCCTTCGCCTCTCCCGGGTGCCCTCCAGAGTCCTGCGCACGGTGCCCCCCTCCGCTCCTCCAGTGCCCCCAGCCCTTCGCCTCTCCCGGGTGCCCTCCAGAGTCCAGTGCACGGTGCCCCCCTCTGCTCCTCCAGTGCCCCCAGCCCTTCGCCTCTCCCGGGTGCCCTCCAGAGTCCAGTGCACGGTGCCCCCCTCCGCTCCTCCAGTGCCCCCAGCCCTTCGCCTCTCCCGGGTCCCTCCAGAGTCCTGCGCACGGTGCCCCCCTCCGCTCCTCCAGTGCCCCCAGCCCTTCGCCTCTCCCGGGTGCCCTCCAGAGTCCTGCGCACGGTGCCCCCCTCCGCTCCTCCAGTGCCCCCAGCCCTTTGCCTCTCCCGGGTGCCCTCCAGAGTCCTGCGCACGGTGCCCCCCTCCGCTCGTCCAGTGCCCCCAGCCCTTCGCCTCTCCCGGGTCCCTCCAGAGTCCTGCGCACGGTGCCCCCCTCCGCTCCTCCAGTGCCCCCAGCCCGCCTCTCCCGGGTCCCTCCAGAGTCCTGCGCACGGTGCCCCCCTCCGCTCCTCCAGTGCCCCCAGCCCTTCGCCTCTCCCGGGTGCCCTCCAGAGTCCTGCGCACAGTGCCCCCCTCCGCTCCTCCAGTGCCCCCAGCCCTTCGCCTCTCCCGGGTGCCCTCCAGAGTCCTGCGCACAGTGCCCCCCTCCGCTCCTCCAGTGCCCCCAGCCCTTCGCCTCTCCCGGGTGCCCTCCAGAGTCCTGCGCACGGTGCCCCCCTCCGCTCCTCCAGTGCCCCCAGCCCTTCGCCTCTCCCGGGTCCCTCCAGAGTCCTGCGCACGGTGCCCCCCTCCGCTCCTCCAGTGCCCCCAGTCCTTCGCCTCTCCCGGGTCCCTCCAGAGTCCTGCGCACGGTGCCCCCCTCCGCTCCTCCAGTGCCCCCAGCCCTTCGCCTCTCCCGGGTGCCCTCCAGAGTCCTGCGCACGGTGCCCCCCTCCGCTCGTCCAGTGCCCCCAGCCCGCCTCTCCCGGGTGCCCTCCAGAGTCCAGTGCACGGTGCCCCCCTCCGCTCCTCCAGTGACCCCAGCCCTTCGCCTCTCCCGGGTCCCCTCCAGAGTCCTGTGCATGGTACCGCCCCTGCGCTGGTCCCTCGGGTGCCCCTTCGCCTCTCCCGGGTCCCCTCCAGAGTCCTGTGCACGGTGCCGCCCCTGCGCTGGTCCCTCGGGTGCCCCTTCGCCTCTCCCGGGTCCCCTCCAGAGTCCTGTGCACGGTGCCGCCCCTGTGCTGGTCCCTTCGGTGCCCCTTTGCCTCTCCCGGGTCCCCTCCAGAGTCCAGTGCACGGTGCCGCCCCTGGCTGGTCCCTCGGGTGCCCCTTCGCCTCTCCCGGGTACCCTCCATAGTCCTGTGCACGGTGCCGCCCTTGGCTGGTCCCTCGGGTGCCCCTTTGCTTCTCCCGGGTCCCCTCCAGAGTCCTGTGCACGGTGCCGCCCTTGGCTGGTCCCTCCGGTGCCCCTTTGCCTCTCCCAGGTCCCCTCCAGAGTCCTGTGCACGGTGCCGCCCCTGCGCTGGTCCCTTCAGTGCCCCTTCGCCTCTCCCGGGTCCCTCCAGAGTCCTGTGCACGGTGCCGCCCCTGGCTGGTCCCTTCGGTGCCCCTTTGCCACACTGCCTGGAGGAGCAGCTGCCAGCCCCAAGCCAGAAATGCCCGTCCCAGGTCTCTGGGCCTCAGCCCTTTGGCTTGCATGGACAGGTGAGCGGGCAGACGGCAAGCTGGCTGCATGTCTCCTAGCCCCCCGAGGAATGGCCCTTCTCCGCTGCCCCGGCGCGCTTTGCGGGCCCTTGTGGGCTCTGTCGGGAGTGGCCCTGGCTGAGTAGCCAGGCAGGCGCTGCAGCGGACTGCCTGATCCCAGCTGGGCTGTTATGTGGCACCTGCCTGAGCCGTCCTGCTCCGTGCCAGTGGCGGGGAGGGGCTGCCTGTGCGGACGTTGGCCGGAGAGCCACGCTCTGACGCCTGGCGTGGCCGGCAGGGCCCAAAGCCCATGCTCGCTGGCTGCTGCCTGGAGACACGCGCCTGCAGAGCCCCCTTGCCGCCAGGAACCGGAAACCCCTTAGCTGGCAGCTGCGCCCTCAGTCACTGCAGCAGCACGAGGGGAGCCGCCGGGCCCCAGCTGGGGGGCTGGGGGGCTCGGCCATTATCTGGCAAAGGGTCAGCCCGAGCCCCGTGGCTCCCAGCCAGGAGCCTGAGCAGACGGCCGGGGAGGGGAAGCAGAGGGTGTTGGGAGGGCGTGCCCGGCGGGGGTCCCACAGTAGGGGAGGAGGGCCTGGAGCCACGGGCCGTGCTAGTGCCGGTGGGGCTGGAGGGGGGCAGGCCCACGGAGGTTTGAGCAGCAGCGCGTGGGGCTGGCTTAGCCCTCGTCCCTGTTTCCACAGAGCTGGGACCTGGTGCAGCAGACACAGAACTACCTGAAGCTGCTGATCTCGCTCATCAACGGGGACGGTGAGGTTTGCTCCTTCGCTGCAGCACCTCCCTGCTTCTCTGCTGCTGCCGCCAGGGCTGAGGGTGCCTGCCCCCGGGGAAGGCCAGCCCTGGCCCAAGGTCTCCTCCCCCGAAGCGAGAGCCCAGGGAGGGGTCCTGCATCGCGCCAGCGCGAGAGGGCTGCCTCGGCTTGTCCCTGCGGCGGAGGGGCGCCCTAAGTTCTTTCAGCTGCTCCCGCTCTCCTCTTGCCAGGCCCCTCCACTCTGGGCGGCAGCGAGACGCTGCCCTTCCAGGGTCCGATCCGCAGCTCCGCCCGCCCCTCAGAGCCCTAGGAGCCAAGCTGTGCGCTGCTGCCTGGGAACCGAGGGGGCCTGCCCCCTAGGGGGGTGGGTAGCGAGAACTTGGGGAGACATGCTGAACTCGGGGCCCTCCCAAGCTCTGCATGCCTGGAGCCAGCCCCCCGAGCGCTCTGGGGCCAGGCTGGCTGGAGCCCTCCGGCCCCACAGGCGCCTCTGGGTGCTGCAGGGAATCCCAGGCCTGCAAGGAATCCATCCCCCTCCGCCCCCCAGCGCTCTGGGGCCAGGCCGGCTGGAGCCCTCCGGCCCCACAGGCGCCTCTGGGCGCTGCAGGGAACCCCAGGCCTGCAAGGAATCCATCCCCCTCCGCCCCCCAGCGCTCTGGGGCCAGACCAGCTGGAGCCCTCCAGCCCCACAGGCACCTCTGGGCGCTGCAGGGAACCCCAGGCCTGCAAGGAATCCATCCCCCTCCGCCCCCCAGCGCTCTGGGGCCAGGCCGGCTGGAGCTCCGGCCCCACAGGCGCCTCTGGGTGCTGCAGGGAATCCCAGGCCTGCAAGGAATCCATCCCCCTCCGCCCCCCAGCGCTCTGGGGCCAGGCCGGCTGGAGCCCTCCGGCCCCACAGGCACCTCTGGGCGCTGCAGGGAATCCCAGGCCTGCAAGGAATCCATCCCCCTCCGCCCCCCAGCGCTCTGGGGCCAGGCCAGCTGGAGCCCTCCGGCACCACAGGCACCTCTGGGCGCTGCAGGGAACCCCAGGCCTGCAAGGAATCCATCCCTCTCCGCCCCCCAGCGCTCTGGGGCCAGGCCGGCTGGAGCCCTCCGGCCCCACAGGCACCTCTGGGCGCTGCAGGGAACCCCAGGCCTGCAAGGAATCCATCCCCCTCCGCCCCCCAGCGCTCTGGGGCCAGACCGGCTGGAGCCCTCCGGCCCCACAGGCACCTCTGGGCGCTGCAGGGAACCCCAGGCCTGCAAGGAATCCATCCCCCTCCGCCCCTCAGCGCTCTGGGGCCAGACCGGCTGGAGCCCTCCGGCCCCACAGGCACCTCTGGGCGCTGCAGGGAACCCCAGGCCTGCAAGGAATCCATCCCCCTCCGCCCCTCAGCGCTCTGGGGCCAGGCCAGCTGGAGCCCTCTGGCCCCACAGGCACCTCTGGGCGCTGCAGGGAATCCCAGGCCTGCAAGGAATCCATCCCCCTCCGCCCCCCAGTGCTCTGGGGCCAGGCCGGCTGGAGCTCCGGCCCCACAGGCACCTCTGGGCGCTGCAGGGAACCCCAGGCCTGCAAGGAATCCATCCTCCTCCGCCCCCCAGCGCTCTGGGGCCAGACCTGCTGGAGCCCTCCGGCCCCACAGGCGCCTCTGGGTGCTGCAGGGAATCCCAGGCCTGCAAGGAATCCATCCCCCTCCGCCCCTCAGCGCTCTGGGGCCAGACCGGCTGGAGCCCTCCGGCCCCACAGGCACCTCTGGGCGCTGCAGGGAACCCCAGGCCTGCAAGGAATCCATCCCCCTCCGCCCCTCAGCGCTCTGGGGCCAGACCGGCTGGAGCCCTCCAGCCCCACAGGCACCTCTGGGCGCTGCAGGGAATCCCAGGCCTGCAAGGAATCCATCCCCCTCCGCCCCCCAGCGCTCTGGGGCCAGGCCAGCTGGAGCCCTCTGGCCCCACAGGCACCTCTGGGCGCTGCAGGGAACCCCAGGCCTGCAAGGAATCCATCCCCCTCCGCCCCCCAGCGCTCTGGGGCCAGGCCAGCTGGAGCCCTCTGGCCCCACAGGCACCTCTGGGCGCTGCAGGGAACCCCAGGCCTGCAAGGAATCCATCCCCCTCCGCCCCCCAGCGCTCTGGGGCCAGGCCAGCTGGAGCCCTCCGGCCCCACAGGCACCTCTGGGCGCTGCAGGGAACCCCAGGCCTGCAAGGAATCCATCCTCCTCCGCCCCCCAGCGCTCTGGGGCCAGGCCGGCTGGAGCTCCGGCCCCACAGGCACCTCTGGGCGCTGCAGGGAACCCCAGGCCTGCAAGGAATCCATCCTCCTCCGCCCCCCAGCGCTCTGGGGCCAGGCCGGCTGGAGCTCCGGCCCCACAGGCACCTCTGGGCGCTGCAGGGAACCCCAGGCCTGCAAGGAACGCTCTCCCTCCCTGCCCCCCAGCAGATGACAGCGGGCTCCTGGTGCACTGCATATCTGGCTGGGACCGGACCCCTCTCTTCGTCGCCCTCCTGCGCCTCTCCTTGTGGGCCGTGAGTACGGAGTGGGGTGCTGGTGGGCAGCCTCGTGGCCCACAGGCGCTGTGCCTGGCTGCCGTGGGAGCGGGCTCTGGCCTCTTGGCCTGGCCTGAGGCCGAGTGTTCCCAGGCACTGGATGCCCCCCCACGGTGCTGGGAGACACTCTCCATGGCGGGTCCCAGCCCTGATGGCTGCTGCCGCCTGAGGCTTCCCCCTTTCCTTCCAGGACGGGCTTGTCCACGCCTCGCTCGCGCCTGCCGAGATCCTGTACCTGACAGTGGCCTACGACTGGTTCCTCTTCGGGTAGGTTGCCTGTGCTGCAGCCTGCGGGGCGGGGAGCCCTCCGAGGGGCCCTCGGCCTGGTTAGTGGTGCCCTGCTTGGGCTGGGGCAACGGCCTGTCTGCGGAGAGCCGCCTTGCTGAGCGGGGGGCCGCTGGCCGTGCTGGATTCCATCCCTGTGACCCCTTCCCCCCTTCTTTCCAGGCACATGCTGGTGGATCGGCTCAGCAAAGGGGAAGAGGTGCGTGGCCCTGCAGCCGGCCGGTTCGGGAGCGTGGAGGGCGCATTGCGAGCCTCGCCGGGGGTGTCCTGCCTGCCGCTTCCCTCGCCGAGCCGAGGCCCCTCGCCCTCGGGGTGCAGAGCCCGGCCTGGCCGGCTCCATTGGCTGCGCTGGGCTGGGAGGGGGTGCCCCCTTGGATCGGTTAACCCACGAAACGGGGCTTCGCGTCCCGGGGAAGGTCCTTGCCATGCCATGCGCTCTCCCGGCTGGCCCTCGGGGCACTCCCCTTGGCGGGCTGGGGGAGGCCGGGGGCTTCCCCTCTGCGGCCCAGGACAGTGGCCAATGCTGGACTGTGGGCTCCCCCCGCTCAGCCCTGCGGCTTTCTCCAGCGTCTCTTCTCTCTTCCTTGGCTCAGATTTTCTTTTTCTGCTTCAATTTTCTGAAGCACATCGCCTCCGAGGAGTTCTCCGCAGCCAGACTGCAGAGGTACGGGGCTGGCGCCGGATGCTGCCGGGACAGAGCCAGGCGCTCGCTAGCTCTGCCCCCGGGGGAGGGAAGCCCTGGTGCCCTGGCCCCATTTCCCTTCATTTCTTCCGTGCTCCGAGGCTGCGGAATGGGGCCAGGCCTGCTTGGCAGTGCAGCCAGGTGGTCTCCGGCGCCCCGCAGCACGGCCCACCTGCCGCCCACCCCTCCCTGGGCTTTAACCAGGAAAGCCTCCATGGGGATTGGGGGGCCTCCCTCTGCCCCTGCCCCCCCCTCACCGCAGCTGGGCCAGGTCCCCTTGGCTGCCTGGCCTGGCCGGGGCTCTGAGCCTGACCCCCTGTCTCTCCCCAGGAGGAAGAGCCTGCTGCCTGGCTTCACGGTGGAGGAGCTCTGCATGCTGAGTGAGTGCGTGCCGCGTGGCGGGGAGCTGCCCGGCCCCAGGCAGGCGGGGGAGGCCCCCAGGCCTGGCCTCAGCCTGCTCCTCTTCCCTCCCCGCAGAGCGGAGGCCACGGGGCAGCCCCACCAGCCTGAGCAGCAGCTTCTCCCTGGGGCTGGAGAGCTCGCCGGGAGCTGGGAGCTTCGCCGCTGAGGCTGTGGAGCTGGTGCCGGCGGGAGTGCAGGCCCCAGGCCCTTGGTAAGACGCCAGGCTGGCGGTGAGGGGCGCCCCAGCCCAGTCGGGGAGCTCCTGAGATGAGGGCTGCAGAGCTCCGGCTGCCCTCCCCGCGGGCCATCGCTCCGAGAGCGCGGCTCCTCTCCCCGCAGGGCGTGCTGGCAGGAGCGCTCGCTCCCCTCCAACGCCAGGGGCCTGGCCCTGAGCACTTCCCCCCTCTCTGGCTTTGCCCCTCGCAGTCTCTTTGGTTTTCTTGCGGGCGCACGGTGGGCTGTGCTGGGGGCAGCCCAGCCTTCCTCACGCCTTGAGCAGAGCCAGGACGAGCGCTTGCTTCCTGACCGAGGGCGGGCTCACCTCTGCCCTGCGGCCAGCAGAGCGCGGAGGCTGGGCGCTCGGGCTCGGGGAGCAGCCTTGCGGCTAGCAGCCACCCTGGCGGGCCGGACACAAGGCCTGCATGGCCTCGCTCCTCCCCCGGGCCTGGCCAGGCTGTTCTTGGCAGGCCCCTCTGGCACTAAACACAGGTGTGGTGGGTGGATCAGAGTCCCCTCGGGGTGCTCCCGTGTGCTGACCCACCTCCCCGACCTGCTGGGCCGAACGGGTCTCCCCGCAGCCACTACCTGGGGCGTGTCACAGAGGCAGCACAGGAGGCCCAGCTTTGAGAAGGCACTTCCTGAGGGCCAGCCACTGCTCAGCCACCGCAACTCGCTACCCACCCGTTCTCCCCAGCCGCTGCTCTGCACGTCTCCTCGCTGGCCCCTCGCCCAGCGGGTGTCTTGGGGAGGGAGGCGTCTCCTGCCGTCCCGTGGCCCCTGCGGTTTGGTTCCCTGCCCTTTTGCTCAAGGCGGGAATTCTTAGTGCTCAGAGCAAACGCGCCTCAGCTGGAGTGGAAAATTCCATCGGGTGGCCTGGCCACTTGTCCCGCTAGGAGCAGCCGCAGTGGGGGCAGGTGGCTGGCGCGAGCACGGAGCCGTCGTGTTCCCGACGTGCCCTTGGTACCCTCGCCTGGCGGCCAGAGCCAGACTCAGCGCGGGCCAGTGGAGATGTCACGTGACGCATTTGGCCGTAGGCGTCGGAGTTCTGCATGTGCATAAGCCAGTCTACAGGGCGGGCGGCATGGCCCGCGGGCCGTGCTCTGAGGCGCAGCCACACCTGCCTGGCCCTGGGTGGGAGCAGCGCGGCTAGCTCCTGCCATTCCTCCAGCAGCAGGGCCAGCTATGGCCTGGTAGTCCCATGGCCCGGAGAGGCCCTTCAGAAAGCCTCCTGCCCTGTCCAGAGAGCTGTTGTCTGCCGGGAGCCACGCTAGCTCCCTTCCACGCTGCTCTGCCTGCACGCGGGCTGGGCGTGTGCTTGGCGTGGCCATGCCAGCGTGAGGGCCAGGGCTGGGGAGGGCTCCCCTTGGTGAATTCTTGTTTGTGGGCGAGCCAGCAGGCGCGGGGGGGCGGTGCAGAGCCATGCCTGCAGGCAGGGAGAGCAGCCCGGTGGGTAGCGCCAGGAGGCGAGGGCTCCCGGGGAACAGGGGCTCTGTGAGCGGGAATGGCTGCACTGCGCTGCCCGGCCACCGCCACCGCCACCGCCGGCCTGTGTGTGCTGACGCCCTGGCTGGGACCCTGCAGGCCGGCTTGGCGCGGACGGGGCTGGCTGGGGGCAGGGCCGTGGGACGGCTTTGTGCCCCAGCACGCCGCCGTCTCACCAGGGCCTGTCCTGCAGCAGGAAGGGCCGTGCAGCGTCTCCCCAGGCCGTGCGCTGGGGCCGCACCCCGCGGGCTGACGACAGGCCGCCTCGCCGGGAAGCAAAGTCCTCCAGCTCCTCCTCCTCCGGCCAGTCGGACGCCGCGCTGAGGGCGGGGAGCAGCCCGCTGGAGGTCCCCAAGCCCAGGTGAGGCAGCGGGGGGCGAGTTGTGGAGGCAGAGCGGCCCCTGGCTGAGTGAGCTGAGCACGGCAGGGGAGTCGCGTGCAGGGGCTGCCGGAGCCCCCGCCCTTGGGGTCGCGGGTGGGGGTGGGGCTTGTCCCGTGCAGGCTGCGGGAGGCTGGGACGGGGCCGGAGCAAGTAGCCTCCCGCCATGGGGCAGCCGCCGAGGGGCCAGGCCTGATGAGAAGCCCTTGGGAGCCAGCATGTGGGGTTTCACTCCTCGCTGCAGAGGAACAAGCAGCCAGGAAGAGCCTTGTGCTCGGGCCAGGCAGGGAGCCTGAGTCCCAGGATCTGGCGCTGGGCTGGGGGCCGGGGGGCGCGGGGCCGGACGCTGGGCTGGGGGCCGGGGGGTGCAGGGCCGGACGCTGGGCAGGGATCCGGGGGGCTCAGGGCCGGACGCTGGGCAGGGGGCCCGACGCTGGGCAGGGGGCCGGGGGGCTCAGGGCCGGACGCTGGGCCGGGGGGCGCGGGGCCGGACGCTGGGCAGGGGGCCGGGGGGCTCAGGGCCGGACGCTGGGCCGGGGGGCTCAGGGCCAGACGCTGGGCAGGGGGCCGGGGGGCTCAGGGCCAGACGCTGGGCAGGGGGCCGGGGGGCTCAGGGCCGGACGCTGGGCAGGGGGCCGGGGGGAACTGCAGCGCCTGTCTCTTGCTTGCAGCCCCATGGAAAGGGCTGTTGGCCCTCGGGGCACTGCGTGGGTGGCCCTCGCCCCACTGGCCGGGCGGGTGGGGGGCAGCGAGCCCTGGGCGGGACTGGCAGCACTCCTGCTGTGCTCCTGCCGCCAGTGGCCTCTCTCTCTGTGGCACTGGCGGGCCGGGAGCCTTCCCGCCCAGGACGAGAGCGGGGCCGGGGGTGGGCTCCGGGGGGCAGTGCCCCGGGGTGGGCAGGGCCTTGCAGAGACACTGCCCGTGGGCGGTGCCGGCTCGGCTGCTGGGACACGTCCCGCTCAGACTGGCAGGGCTGGGCCCGAGCCCCCTGGCTAGTGCCCACAGGCCCCAGGCTGGGGAGAGGCGGGTTGGCAGCGCCCCTCCACGCACGGCTCTCTGCGACGCACCCCACGGGCCGGATACCACGGCAGAGCGTAGCGCCCAGCCATGAGTCCCTTTCCCCGGTCCCTGGCTAACAGCTCGGCAGCCGTGGGAGGCCACTTGTCCCGCCAGCCACAGGCTGCTCCTGGGCCAAGGTGCTGAGGAGACGCCTGCCCGTGGCGCCAGACCCCAGCTGGCGAGCGGTGGTGCAGGGAGGGGAGGGCCCTAGGAGACACGGCTCGTGTGTTACGCTGGGCCCCACGGGCTTTGCCCTGGCGGGGACCAGCCGGACGTCAGCCCCTTCCTGCCACGGAGTGTCCCAAACTTGCTGGTCACGAGGATCCCGCCGGCGCAGCGCTGTGCGCGGAGAGCAGCTCGCCGGGCCTCTCGCGGCTGGCGCGTGTGCGCCGCGCAGTGCAGTGTGTCCGCGCTGGGGCGTGCACTCGCCCATGGGACCCACAGCCCCAGCGGCCTCGCGGCAGCAGGCTGGAGACGCTGCCGACTGCGTTTGTCACGTCTGGTGCCCAGCCCTCAGCTGTGTCCTGCTCAGAGCAAGGGATCCCGCGCCGGGGCTGTGTGCATCCCAGGAGAGGCCTGGGGGCCAGGAGCTAGAGGTTTGGGCATGTCTGCACTGCCCCCTGCCAGGCCCGGGGTGGCTGGACCTGGCTGCAGGAGAGGAGGAGTTTCTCCAGCCCCGAGGGTGCCCGTTGTGCAGAGGGCAAAGTTGTTGGGCCCTGCCGGCGGGCTGGGAAGGGGTAAGGCTGGCCCATCGTGCGGGGAGGGAGCCGGGAACACCGAGCCCCGCTGGGCCGCTCCAAGAGCAGTGTCTAAAGCAGCCGGCTTGTGCTGTGCACACCTGTCCTGTGGGGGCTCAGGCTGGACTGCAAGGGGGGAGGTCGGGGCTTCCCCCTCTCCTCACAGCCGCACCTAGCCTGGGGAGGGAAGGCCTCTCTTCCCCCAAGGACTGCTCTGAGGCTGGCAGCATGAGGCGCCTGCCCTGACTCGGGGGACTGGAGCCCTCCCCGGCTTTGGTGGGCGCCGCCGTGGTGCTAACTCGGCAGCCTGGCTTTGCCGAGAGCAGCCCTGCCGTGCAGCCTGCTTGCCTGCTGCGGCTGGGCGCGGGGAGAGCAGTGGGCAAAACCTACCTGGGCTTCAGGCTTTTTCCGCACGGCTGCCAGCAGCCCAAGAGCCGCAGAGAAAGCCAGGGCCAGATGGGGCTGGGTCGCAGGGATGCCTGGCTCAGGCATGCGCTGGGTGTCCAGTGGGGCCGTGGTCTGGGCGTAGGCAGCCGAGTGGTCACACCTGCGGGGGCAGACAGCGCCTCCAAGGGGCTCCCATACTTTGGAGGACAGATAAGAGCAGTGGAGCGGCCAGACAGGGGCAGACCAAAGGCCCATCCAGCCCAGCGTCCTGTCTGCCCACAGTGGCCAATGCCGGGTGCCCCCGAGGGAGAGAACACCCCAGGGAATCGTCCAGTGAGCCCTGCCCTGTCACCCACTCCCAGCTGCTGACACAGGCCACGGACACTTCCCTGTCCAGCCTGGCTGGACCCGACCTCCAGGAACCTAGCTAGCTCTTTCCTGAACCCTGTCGAAGTCCTGGTCTTCACAACCTCCAGCAAGGAGTTCCACAGGTTGACTGTGCACTGTGTGACGAAAAACTGCCTCTGGTTTGTTTTAAACCTGCTGCCTCCTAATTTCATGTGGTGCCCCCCAGTTCTGGGGAGAGTCAGTCCCTTTTCTCCAGGCACTTGTCCACACCACTTGTGATTTCCCAGACCTCTGTCCTCGCCCCCCCTTAGGCATCTCTTTTGCAAGCTGAACGGTCCTGGTCTTACTAGTCTCTCCTTACACGTTCGGAGCCTTTCCCAGCCCCAGCGTGGCCTGGGAGGTGTGGGGGTGCCGGCCCAGACAGGGCGATGCCCGGGGGAGCACTGCTCAGCGTGGCCTGGGAGGTGTGGGGGTGCCGGCCCAGACAGGGCGATGCCTGGGGGAGCACTGCTCAGCGTGGCCTGGGAGGTGTGGGGGTGCCGGCCCAGACAGGGCGATGCCTGGGGGAGCACTGCTCAGCGTGGCCTGGGAGACGCGGGGGTGCCGGCCCAGACAGGGCGATGCCTGGGGGAGCACTGCTCAGCGTGGCCTGGGAGACGCGGGGGTGCCGGCCCAGACAGGGCGATGCCCGGGGGAGCACTGCTCAGCGTGGCCTGGGAGGTGTGGGGGTGCCGGCCCAGACAGGGCGATGCCTGGGGGAGCACTGCTCAGCGTGGCCTGGGAGGTGTGGGGGTGCCGGCCCAGACAGGGCGATGCCTGGGGGAGCACTGCTCAGCGTGGCCTGGGAGGTGTGGGGGTGCCGGCCCAGACAGGGCGATGCCCGGGGGAGCACTGCTCAGCGTGGCCTGGGAGACGCGGGGGTGCTGGCCCAGACAGGGCGATGCCCGGGGGAGCACGGCTCAGCGTGGCCTGGGAGGCGCGGGGGTGCCGGCCCAGACAGGGCGATGCCCGGGGGAGCACTGCTCAGCGTGGCCTGGGAGGCGCGGGGGTGCCGGCCCAGACAGGGCGATGCCCGGGGGGAGCACTGCTCAGCGTGGCCTGGGAGGTGTGGGGGTGCTGGCCCAGACAGGGCGATGCCCGGGGGAGCACGGCTCAGCGTGGCCTGGGAGGTGTGGGGGTGCCGGCCCAGACAGGGCGATGCCCGGGGGGAGCACTGCTCAGCGTGGCCTGGGAGGTGTGGGGGTGCCGGCCCAGACAGGGCGATGCCCGGGGGAGCACTGCTCAGCGTGGCCTGGGAGGTGTGGGGGTGCCGGCCCAGACAGGGCGATGCCCGGGGGAGCACGGCTCAGCGTGGCCTGGGAGGTGTGGGGGTGCCGGCCCAGACAGGGCGATGCCTGGGGGAGCACTGCTCAGCGTGGCCTGGGAGGTGTGGGGGTGCCAGCCCAGACAGGGCGATGCCCGGGGGAGCACTGCTCAGCGTGGCCTGGGAGGCGCGGGGGTGCCGGCCCAGACAGGGCGATGCCCGGGGGAGCACTGCTCAGCGTGGCCTGGGAGGCGCGGGGGTGCCGGCCCAGACAGGGCGATGCCCGGGGGAGCACTGCTCAGCGTGGCCTGGGAGGCGCGGGGGTGCCGGCCCAGACAGGGCGATGCCTGGGGGAGCACTGCTCAGCGTGGCCTGGGAGGCGCGGGGGTGCTGGCCCAGACAGGGCGATGCCCGGGGGAGCACTGCTCAGCGTGGCCTGGGAGGCGCGGGGGTGCCGGCCCAGACAGGGCGATGCCCGGGGGAGCACTGCTCAGCGTGGCCTGGGAGACGCGGTGGTGCTGGCTCAGACAGGGCGATGCCCGGGGGAGCACTGCTCAGCATGGCCTGGGAGGTGTGGGGGTGCCGGCCCAGACAGGGCGATGCCCGGGGGAGCACTGCTCAGCGTGGCCTGGGAGACGCGGGGGTGCCGGCCCAGACAGGGCGATGCCCCGGGGAGCACTGCTCAGCATGGCCTGGGAGACGCGGGGGTGCCGGCCCAGACAGGGCGATGCCTGGGGGAGCACTGCTCAGCGTGGCCTGGGAGACGCGGGGGTGCCGGCCCAGACAGGGCGATGCCCCGGGGAGCACTGCTCAGCATGGCCTGGGAGACGCGGGGGTGCCGGCCCAGACAGGGCGATGCCTGGGGGAGCACTGCTCAGCGTGGCCTGGGAGACGCGGGGGTGCCGGCCCAGACAGGGCGATGCCCCGGGGAGCACTGCTCAGCGTGGCCTGGGAGGCTCAGGGGTGCCGGCCCAGACAGGGCGATGCCCGGGGGAGCACTGCTCAGCGTGGCCTGGGAGACGTGGGGGTGCCAGCCCAGACAGGGCGCTGCCGCTGTGAAACGAGGCGGTGCGATGCTAGCGGCATGGCCAGGCGCAGCGCTGCTCGCCAGGTGCCAAGGGCCCTGCAGGTGCTGGAGGGTCCAGAGGGAAGCTCAGAGGGGACGGGGGCCCGATGACGGGCGCTGGGTGTTTGAGAGTGCGCCGTGGAAAAGTGGAAAAGTCTTTTGGGTGCTTGCTCAGGGCTGTGTGAGCTGTGTGAGTGCCGCAGGCTGGAAAGCTTTCCCCTCGGCTGCCTGTGCCTGACCCAGCCCAGCTGCCCACGCGGGCAGTGCGAGCGCAGGCTCCTAGCCTTTGCCAGTAGCTAGTGGGAGTTCCTAGCAGCGGGGCGGGGCTGCGTACGGGGTTTCTCCTTGCCCGTGTTTTCTCCGGGACTAGCAATGCCAGAGTCCAGGGCTTCTTGCCTTAAATCGATGCCAGCAAGTGACCCGCATGCCTGGACAAAGGCCACTAGCAAACGCTGTCCTGCTAGCCCCGGCCAGGACCCGTCAGCATTGGAGCCCCTCTCCTGGGAGCTGTTGGTACAACTGCCCATTCCCCTTCCTCTGACCTCATCCCACAAGTGCACCGGCGTCTTCCCCACCCGGCCCCTGGCCTCGCGGCCGCCGTCGCACTCCCAGTGGCACGTTGTGCAGAGGGACGGCCGATCTCGTCGCAGCGCACCTCTTCCTGCATGGCGTGCTACGCTCGGCCACGGCTCCTCGCCGCCTCTCACGGCGCATTGGACGCATAGGGCACGGCGTGGCCCTCGCGCAAACCTTCCCGTCACACTCTGCCATCGTGCCACGGCCCAAACAGGACACGGTTCTCCAGGCAGCCCTGCGCTCCGACTCCTCCGGGTAAGGCTTGTGAATCCGCTCACTGGACTAGGTGGGAGCACGCGCTGGAAGAAGAAAACACGGCGACGCCCCTTTGGAACGGTTGTTCATTGAGCTGTGTTGCTCCTGTCTGTCCCTTGCCCACCCTGCTCCCCCGCTGTCGCAGGAGCCGGCAAGAAGGAACCGAGGAGCGGTGGGGGCGGCAGGATCGTACATCGGGCGTTGCATCGGCCCCACTCCACGGGCCTCCCCAGCCGACCTGACGGGTAGCGGCTAGGGAAAAGCTTTGCAGCCGCCGTGCACGCATCCTGGGCACCTCCCTTGGAGTAGCGTGAGCGGCATCTCGGACACCGGGTCCAGCAGCGAGTGAGCGTTTTTCTCTCGTGCCACAGTGGCAGCATGAGAGCCAGCGGGATCCAACTCCAGCCCAGCTGGCTGAGGCTGAATCTCAGGAATCACTTCCGAGCGGTGGAAGAGAGGCTGGGGTGTGGAAGTGCTTTCCCTGGGGGCTTCAGGCAGCTGGGGCTGGCTGGCGCGGATGCTTTACCACGACACAGCCTGCATGTTGGTGGGGGGTGGGCGAGGCTCCCCGTGGCTGGCAGCTGGCTTGTGCGTGCCCCGTGTTGTGGGCCAGGGTCCCATGGCAGTGACTTGACTGAGGTTTAGCCAGTATTGTAAATGCCACCAGCTGCCAAGTGCCGCCTGCCAGCTGCCTCTACCGAAGAGCAGGAAGGGGCTGCAAGAAACCTGCCTCTCCTCTGGAACCAGCGCCCTCGTCCGGTTTGAGACGGCTCCCCTTCTGCAGACAGGGCTTGGCACTGCCCTGGCAAGGGTAGCGGGGGAGACGCCATCTTCTCGCATGCAGCCTGAGCCCGCAGAAAGGCAGCTCAGCGGGGAGAGCTGCCGCACAGGAGCAGTGACCTAATTACATGGACCCGTTTTAGGGCAGCACTCGCCAGTCGGTGGCCCGTCTCGGGAGCCAGAGCTGGCTGCACGTGTACAAAGGGACTCCGCCCCTGCAGCCTGTCCTCCGGTCTCACGAGCCCTTTCTGAGGGGCAGCAGTGCCGTGGCTCCTGCTGCGTGCCCTCTCTGGAACTGATCTCAGCTGAGCCTGTGGCACGCCCTAAGGATCCTTCCTCGGCCCTGCAGGCCAGCCCCTTTGTCGCCCTGGCCGCGTGCTGCCGACTCTGCTCCTTTTTCGATCTGCAACCCCTGCGCCACGAGGGCTGCCATTGGCCGGGCCCAGCCCCCAGATCTAGGTGCCACGACCCCCTGGGTTGCGCACCATTGCTCTCGGGGCTAGCTCAGGTCTCTGACATACGCCACGTTGAGGGGCCAGTGCAAACCTGACCAGAAGGTTGAACTAACTGGACTTTGTACGCCCCCCGCCTGCTTTCAGGGGCCTTAAAAACTACTCTTAGTTCGCTGAGTCAGTCCCACAGGGAGCCACAGATTCCAGAAATCCTGCTACAGAATGTAGGTCCAACGGGGCCTTTATTACGCTGTAGGCAGTGCGGCGGGTGGGCTGTAGGCAGTGGGGCGGGTGGCAGTGCAGGGGGGTGGGCTGTAGGCAGTGCGGCGGGTGGGCTGTAGGCAGTGCGGCGGGTGGCATTGCAGGGGGGTGGGCTGTAGGCAGTGCGGCGGGTGGGCTGTAGGCAGTGCAGCGGGTGGCATTGCAGGGGGGTGGGCTGTAGGCAGTGCGGCGGGTGGGCTGGAGGCAGTGCGGCGGGTGGCAGTGCAGGAGGGTGGGCTGTAGGCAGTGCGGCGGGTGGCAGTGGGGCAGGTGGGCTGGAGGCAGTGCGGCAGGTGGGCTGGAGGCAGTGCGGTGGGTGGCAATGGGGCGGGTGGGCTGGAGGCAGTGGGGCGGGAGGCAGTGCAGGGGCGTGGGCTGGAGGCAGTGCGGCGGGTGGGCTGGAGGCAGTGTGGCGGGTGGCAGTGTGGCGGGTGGGCTGTAGGCAGTGTGGCGGGTGGCAGTGCGGCGGGTGGGCTTTAGGCAGTGCGGCGGGTGGGCTGTAGGCAGTGGGGCGGGTGGGCTGTAGGCAGTGTGGCGGGTGGCAGTGCAGCGGGTGGGCTGTAGGCAGTGTGGTGGGTGGCAGTGCAGCGGGTGGGCTTTAGGCAGTGCAGCGGGTGGGCTGTAGGAAGTGTGGCGGGTGGCAGTGTGGTGGGTGGCAGTGCGGCGGGTGGGCTTTAGGCAGTGCAGCGGGTGGGCTGTAGGCAGTGTGGCGGGTGGGCTGTAGGCAGTGTGGCGGGTGGCAGTGCGGCGGGTGGGCTGTAGGCAGTGCAGCGGGTGGCATTGCAGGGGGGTGGGCTGTAGGCAGTGCGGCGGGTGGGCTGTAGGCAGTGTGGCGGGTGGCAGTGCGGCGGGTGGGCTGTAGGCAGTGCAGCGGGTGGCATTGCAGGGGGGTGGGCTGTAGGCAGTGTGGCGGGTGGCAGTGTGGCGGGTGGGCTGTAGGCAGGTGGGCTGTAGGCAGTGCGGCGGGTGGGCTGTAGGCAGTGTGGCGGGTGGCAGTGTGGCGGGTGGGCTGTAGGCAGTGGGGCGGGTGGGCTGTAGGCAGTGCGGTGGGTGGCAGTGCGGCGGGTGGGCTGTAGGCAGGTGGGCTGTAGGCAGTAGGGCGGGTGGGCAGTAGGCAGTGGGGCGGGTGGCAGTGCGGCGGGTGGGCTGTAGGCAGTGTGGCGGGTGGCAGTGTGGCGGGTGGGCTGTAGGCAGGTGGGCTGTAGGCAGTGGGGCGGGTGGGCTGTAGGCAGTGCGGCGGGTGGGCTGTAGGCAGGTGGGCTGTAGGCGGTTAGGTATGTGGCTGTCATTTTGCTCCTGTCTTTACACCTGGCCTGGACAGACTCCACTGGGCTGTCCCCAAAGCCACTGCTGTGTAGTTAGCACCTTCTGCTTTCTAGGGCAAGCGCCAAGCTCGATCTCTCTAGCTTGCCAAAGAGGGCTTGGGGGGCCTGGTCCCGTGGGGCCGATGCCAGAGGCGCTGCAGGGCTGGAAGCCGGAACTCCCCACCTTTGGCTTAGAAATATGGTCCCTGTCAGTGCTGGTGTCACCTGCCCTCTCCCGGCAAGCTGAACCCCTTCGTGCAGGCTGCGGTGCCCCCCAACCGCTCGCCGGCCTCTAGCATGCGCCTGTCTGCTTCCATGCAGCCCCCCCCCCCCGTGCCGAGAGTCCACTGCCTGGCCTGCAGCTGGGCTCTGCCTGTACCTGCGGAGGGGAGCCGTCCTCTGAGCCCCCTGCTCCGCTTCGCCCTGCCTGCACTGGTGGGTGCCTGCGCTGCGCCCACTGAGACTTGTCCATCCTGGCTCCTCTGGCTCAGCCGCTGCTCCACTTCCTGCCCAGCAGCCTGTCAGCCTCCTGCGCCCCCTCAGCCGCTGCTCCCCCTCCCCTTTCTCCTGCTGGCAGGGCCCTTCCGCACGCTGCAGCTGCTCTAATCCCTCCTCTCTGGTGCCCCTGCTTTGACTTCCCCTCTCACCGCAGCCTGCCCCACTGCCCCTCACTTCCTGTGCCCTCCCATGGCTCCCGGCTGTCCACGGGGCCCTGCCCCACACTTCCTGTGCCCTCCCATGGCTCCCGGCTGTTCATGGGGCCCTGCCCCTCACTTCCTGTGCCCTCCCATGGCTCCCGGCTGTCCACGGGGCCCTGCCCCACTGCCCCTCACTTCCTGTGCCCTCCCATGGCTCCCGGCTGTCCATGGGGCCCTGCCCCTCACTTCCTGTGCCCTCCCATGGCTCCCGGCTGTCCATGGGGCCCTGCCCCTCACTTCCTGTGCCCTCCCATGGCTCCCGGCTGTCCACAGGGACCTGCCCCTGCTGCCCAGCGGGGCCTCTTGCTGCTGCTTGCAGGGCACCCTCGCTGCGCAGCCTCGGGCGAGCAAACGGCTTTGCTGCATCGATCCCCTGACCCTCGGCATGGGCATTGGCCCTGCCCGGGGCTCACCTGGCTCCCGCTGCCAGCAGGCACACGCAGCCTCCGGCTCTTGGGAAGAACCGGCCGGGCCGTGCTCCTGCCACCACCAGTTCTTGCTGCTCAGCTTCAGCCCCACTGCCCTGGGAAGCAGGGGTCCTCGCTCCTCGTCCACTGGCCTCTGCAGCCCGGGAGTCCTGCGGGGAGGGCCAGTGAACTGACGGGCGGGGGCCCTGTGCCGATGGGGAGCCTTGTCCAAACGCAGAGGGTGCCGCATTGAGCACCGCTGGCCACACCCTGTTCCCTGCTACTGCGGGTCGCGTGCAGCTGCCGGCTCTTCCCTAGCAGGCCAAGCCGCTTTGCGCGCCAGCTTCCCCCGCCCCGCCTGCGCCGTGGGCACCCGGGGGAGGCCAGGCCCTGGGGTTGTGCCATCTGCTCATGGAGCTCATCAGAGGGCCCCCCAGGGGGCTGCCGTCTCCCCTTTCCTACCCGGGATCTTTGCCTGGCTGCCTGCGACTGCAGCACCCACCCCAGTGGCCTCCAGGTCTGCACACTGGGCACGCCAGGCCCTGTGCGGCTGCTCTTCCTTCTCCCCCGGGAGCAGGCCCCAGCAAGCCCCCCTTCTCCGAGGCCCAGCAGCCGCATCGAAGGGGCTGTGGCGGGCAGTGGGCTCGTGGTCACATCTCTGGTGCTGGGGCATCTTGCTGCGGCCTTTCCCACTGCATGGCCCTCTTCTCACCCGGCTCCCAGAGGAATCCAGCCCCACCCGCTTGTGCCTGGGTCACAGGCCACTGCCTCCCCTGGCCGCCAGCCCCATGCCCACTGGCACGAGCGCTGAGCCTGCAATGACTTCACTGACTGCCCCATCTCCCCTCTCTTTCTGCCCCAGATCAGTGGAGCCCTCCCTGCCCGGATCCTCCGTTTCTACTGACTCTGGCAGCTGGCAGCTGGTAACGGGCTGCGGCAGCTTTCAGGAGCATGCAGCCCTGAGCGCAGACCCCGCTCTCCCTTGCAGCTTCCCGGATGAGCTCCCTAACGGCTGCCTGTAAGTGTACGGGGAGAGGCTGGCTGGAAAGTGGGGCAAGCCGGGGAGCTGCATGAGCCTCAGCGCCTTCCCCTGCCTGCAGGCTTGTCCCAGCCTGCTGCCCCACGCAGGGCGGCCAGCCTGCAGGCAGAGGGGCGCTGCCCATGGGGCTTCCGCAGAGCACAGTGGGCAGCGAGCCGGGCCTGCGCCTTTCCCTAGGGGCCGCTCGGCTCAGCCTGTGCCACCGAGAGGAGCCCGGCTGACGCGGCCTCACAGGCCTGGATCACTGCTCTGCTGGTCTCGGCTCCAGCCCACGCCTGGAAATCTGTCAGGGACGGACCCCACGGCCCGTCGGCCGGCCCGAGTCGGCTGCCCCACCCCCATGGCCTGAGCCGGCCGGCCCAGCCCCGCCCCCGGGTTTCTCCTTGCTGTGTAGACGTTGGATTCCAGACCCTCCAGAGCACTCGCGCGGCTGCTCTTCTCCGTCTCCACCTGAGCTGTGTCGCCCACGCGCTCGTGGCGCGGCGCCACCGGGCGGCAGAGGCGGGACGGGCGCTGCCTCCCCTCTGCCCTGGTCAGCGCGGGCTGGAGCCAGCCTTCGAGGCTGTGCGCGCTGCAAACGGAACCGCGGCCCAGGCCTCAGCAGGGCCTCTCCTAGCCGAGCGCCCCGGGCCGGGCAGGCCTCGCTGAGGAGCACCCCGCGCCTCGCCTCGGGGGGGACACTGAAGCCTTCGGTGTCCCTGCTCTGGCTGCAGCCAGCACGATCCCCCGGAGCTGTTGGGCTGTCCCTACGAAGGCCACTAGCCCCACAACTGGGCTGGGCGGGTCCGTCCTTGGCGCCGGAGTCGCTTCTGGCCCAGCCCACGCAAGGCCAAGAGGCTAGACTTGCTCTTTCCCTCAGGCGTGAAGGGATTAACGCCCCCCCCCCCGGAACCGTGGCCCTGGGCCCCTGCCTTGGGCTCCCGCCTTTCACACCCGTCACCTGCTGCCTCCCGCATGCTGGGCTAGACGCCGCAGGCCAGGGGCGAGCCCGAGGCAGGTCCTCCCCTTCCCTGGCCCCGGGCGCCCTGCTCCGAGCCGCGTTCCCAAGGGGCCCCGCGGGCTTTTGCTTCCTGCCCTGCGCCCCTCGCTCCCACAGCGCGTTTCAGCTTGGCCAGGGGCCACTGGAGCCTTCGCCTGGACACCTGAGTCTGAACAAGCTGCCTCCCAGCCTGGCCAAGGCGCTGCCCAGCTAGCGCACTTGCTCTGCACCTGCCACGCGGCTCCCGCCGTGGCCAGACCCGCCTCCTGCTGCTGCGTCCGGCCGACGCTTCCCTCATGGCCTGTGCCCGGGGAGGGCCCGGGCAGGGCTGGCTCTGCCCTTCCAGGGCTGCCTCAGAACAGCTGCCTTTGAACTGTAATTGCTTCATGCTGCTCTCTCATCTGGAATGGCGTGTTCTCTGCCGCCTCCCCCGCCCGCAGCCTGCCTGGCGCAGCTGGCGAGGGAGCGCCCCCGGGGAAGCCGTGCCCTACTCTCGGAGAGGAATGCAGGCAGCTCAGGCTTGCGGGGAAGGCTCTGAGAAGTCCCCACACCCGAGGCCTTGGCGGAGCCCCGTGGCCGCGCCGGCGAGGGCGGGGGAAGTGCCCAGAAGGGGCGTTGCAGCTCCCCACGGAGGGGAGGGAGCGACCTGAGTCCACTTCCCCAGCAGGGGCAGAGGGGCCCGGCCAGTGTAGGACGAAGTTTGTGACGGGCCCGGGGGGGCTGGTTCTGCTGGGAGCGGGAGCTGCGGCCCAGCACCAGGCAGACTCCCCTGCGCTAGGAGCAGTGGCCAGGCCTGGGGGACCACGGCCATGTTAGAACCTTGCTGCTGCCCAGGGCTCCGGCCGGGCTCACGCCCCCACAGCTCCAGGAAGGCTGCTGCTGACCCGTCCCCCTTCTGTCTTGCAGGCTGGTGCCGGTGGCAGACCGAGGCTCCCGGCTGCAGGAGGTCCGCTCTGCATTCCTAGCCACCTACAGCAGCACCATCGGCCTGCAGGCCCTGCCCCCCAGCCCCTCCAGCCTGGGAGGCCTGCTGGAGCAGTTTGCACGGGGCGTGGGCCTGAGGGCCAATAGCGGCCCCCTCTGAGCGCGCGGCTCACCTCGGCCTGGTTCCGGCTCACCTCGGCCTGGCTCCAGAGCGGCCCCTCTGAGCGCGCGGCTCACCTCGGCCTGGCTCCGGAGCGGCCCCTCTGAGCGCGGGCTCACCTCGGCCTGGCTCCGGCTCACCTCGGCCTGGCTCCGGAGCGGCCCCTCTGAGCGCGGGCTCACCTCGGCCTGGCTCCGGCTCACCTCGGCCTGGCTCCGGCTCACCTCGGCCTGGCTCCGGCTCACCTCGGCCTGGCTCCGGAGCGGCCCCTCTGAGCGCGCGGCTCACCTCGGCCTGGCTCCGGCTCACCTCCGCCTGGCTCCGGAGCGGCCCCTCTGAGCGCGGGCTCACCTCGGCCTGGCTCCGGCTCACCTCGGCCTGGCTCCGGAGCGGCCCCTCTGAGCGCGGGCTCACCTCGGCCTGGCTCCGGCTCACCTCGGCCTGGCTCCGGAGCGGCCCCTCTGAGCGCGCGGCTCACCTCGGCCTGGCTCCGGCTCACCTCCGCCTGGCTCCGGAGCGGCCCCTCTGAGCGCGCGGCTCACCTCGGCCTGGCTCCGGCTCACCTCCGCCTGGCTCCGGAGCGGCCCCTCTGAGCGCGCGGCTCACCTCGGCCTGGCTCCGGCTCACCTCGGCCTGGCTCCGGCTCACCTCGGCCTGGCTCCGGAGCAGCCCCTCTGAGCGCGCGGCTCACCTCGGCCTGGCTCCGGCTCACCTCGGCCTGGCTCCGGCTCACCTCGGCCTGGCTCCGGAGTGGCCCCTCTGAGCGCGGGCTCACCTCGGCCTGGCTCCGGCTTACCTCGGCCTGGCTCCGGCTCACCTCGGCCTGGCTCCGGAGTGGCCCCTCTGAGCGCGGGCTCACCTCGGCCTGGCTCCGGCTCACCTCGGCCTGGCTCCGGCTCACCTCGGCCTGGCTCCGGAGCGGCCCCTCTGAGCGCGGGCTCACCTCGGCCTGGCTCCGGAGCGGCCCCTCTGAGCGCGCGGCTCACCTCGGCCTGGCTCCGGCTCACCTCGGCCTGGCTCCGGAGCGGCCCCTCTGAGCGCGCGGCTCACCTCGGCCTGGCTCCGGCGCAGCCAGCAGCAAAAGGACTCCCAGCCGTGCGAGGGCCAGCACTGCCCCTGAGGCCCATGTTTCCAGTAAAGGCTCCACACCCTGACTTTTTCCTGCCTCTTCTTTCAGGCTAGGGCAGCATGGGGAGGGTTCCCCTGTGCTCCCCCGGGGCTGCCAGCTGCCTGGCAGATGCTGCTGGCCTGAGTACCTGTGGGCCAGCCCCACTGCCCTCTGGGAGCGTGGGTCATGGAGCAGCTAGGCAGGGGCTGGGCTGCACGGGGCCAAGCAGGTGTGGCCTGAAGGGCCCGGTGGTGTCTGCAGCACCCCTCTCTGCCATGGGGCCCCTTGCTCCTGCCAGCAGAGTGGGGCCTGCCCCCCCGGCTGGGGCCCTGCCGCCTGCCCCCCAAGCCGCCATCCCCCGGGCTGGGGCCCTGCCCCCCAAGCTGCCTGCCCCCCCCCGGGCTGGGGCCCTGCCCCCCAAGCCACCATCCCCCCAGGCTGGGGCCCTGCCCCCCAAGCCGCCTGCCCCCCCGGGCTGGGGCCCTGCCCCCCAAGCCGCCATCCCCCCAGGCTGGGGCCCTGCCCCCCAAGCTGCCTGCCCCCCCCGGGCTGGGGCCCTGCCCCCCAAGCCGCCTGCCCCCCCGGGCTGGGGCCCTGCCCCCCAAGCCACCATCCCCCCAGGCTGGGGCCCTGCCCCCCAAGCTGCCTGCCCCCCCCGGGCTGGGGGGCGGGGCGGGGGCAGCAGCCCGCGGGAGGCCCGGCTTGGCGCATGGACCGGCTCGGGGCCGCCGCTTCCCCGCCCATGGAGCCCGCCCCGCCCCGCCCCGCCGCGCAGCGAGCCGGCCGGCCGAGCGGATGGCGTCTCCGGCAGCCCTGGAGCCGGCGCCCGGCAGCGTCCCGGCCACCAAGCTGGAGCTCAGCGTCTCCTGCAGGTGAGGGGCGCGGGGCGAGCCGGGGAGTGTGCGGCACGTGCCCGTTTTGCGCGTGCAAGGCGTGTGTCGGAGCGTGCAAGACATGCCTGGCGTGCGTGTGTAGGGGAGTGTGCAAGGCATGCCAGGTTGTGTGTGTGTGTGCAGGTGAGTGTGCAAGGCATGCCCTGTGTGTGTGTGTGTGTGTGCAGGTGAGTGTGCAAGGCATGCCCAGTGTGTGTGTGCAGGTGAGTGTGCAAGGCATGCCCAGTGTGTGTGTGTGTGTGTGTGTAGGGGAGCGTGCAAGGCATGCCTGGTGTGTGTGTGTGCAGGTGAGCGTGCAAGGCATGCCCGGCGTGTGTATGTAGAGGAGCGTGCAAGGCATGCCCGGCGTGTGTGTGCAGGGGAGCATGCAAGGCATGCCTGGCGGGTGTGTGTGTAAGGGAGCGTGCAAGGAATGCCTGGTGTGTATGTGCGTGCGCGCGCGTGCAGGGGAGCGTGCAAGGCATGCCCGGCACATGTGCGTGCAAGGGAATGTGCAAGGCATGCCCAGTGTGCCCATGCAGGTGAGTGTGCAAAGCATGCTGAGCGTGCAAGGTATGCATGTGCATTGGTTAGCGTGTGAGTGTGCAAAGCATGTCTATCATGTATGTGTCTGATGGCATGAGCACTTGCAGTGCGTGGGAGCGTGTGCATGGCACAGCGTATGTGTGCAATGCCTGCTGGTGTGTGCAGGCGTGCATGGGGTGAGTGTGTGCGTGCAATGCCTGCTGTGTGTGTGCCAGGCGTGCATGGGGTGAGTGTGTGCGTGCAATGCCTGCCTGGTGTGTGTGCAAGGTGTGCATGGGGTGAGTGTGTGTGCGCAGGACTAGTGGGTTGAGCACACATGCAGCCAGTGCACACGCCAAACGTACTCTCCAGGGATTGTTAGCTCTGAAGCCCCACACGTTATTCTGTTTTGTGCTGGTGGCCAGTGTGACCCCACTGCTCTCGCCCCCCCCCAAACGCCTCTCCCCCTCGGCTCACAGCTCACGGCCCCCCCAAACGCCTCTCCCCCCCCGGCTCTCGCCCCCCCAACGCCTCTCCCCCCCAGCTCAGAGGCCCCCCCCAAACGCCTCTCCCCCTCAGCTCACGGCCCCCCCAAACGCCTCTCCCCCTCGGCTCACGGCCCCCCCAAACGCCTCTCCCCCTCGCTCACGGCCCCCCCAAAAGCCTCTCCCCCCCGGCTCCCGCCCCCCCCAAACGCCTCTCCCCCCCCAACTCAGAGGCCCCCCCCAGACGCCTCTCCCCCTCAGCTCACGGCCCCCCCAAACGCCTCTCCCCCCGGCTCTCGCCCCCCCCAAACGCCTCTCCCCCTCGGCTCTCGCCCCCCCAAACGCCTCTCCCCCACCGGCTCTCGCGCCCCCAAACACCTCTTCCCTCTGGCTCACAGGCTCCCCCCAACGCCTCTCCCCCCCGGCTCTCGCCCCCCCCAACGCCTCTCCCCCTCGGCTCACGGCCCCCCCCAACGCCTCTCCCCCCCGGCTCTCGCCCCCCAAACGCCTCTCCCCCACTGGCTCACGTGCCCCCAAACACCTCTTCCCTCTGGCTCACAGGCTCCCCCAAACGCCTCTTCCCCTCAGCTCACAGGCTCCCCCAAACGCCTCTCCCCCTGGCTCACAGCCCCCCAAATGCCTCTTCCCCCCTGCTCTCACCCCCTCCATGGATCTCCCCCCCGGCTCACAGGCTCCCCCGAACGCCTCTCCCCCCCGGCTCACGGCCCCCCAAACGCCTCTTCCCCCCTGCTCTGCCCCCCTATGGGTCTCCCCCCCCGGCTCTCGCCCCCCCCAAACGCCTCTTCCCCTCTGGCTCACAGGCTCCCCCAAACGCCTCTCCTCCCCCGGCTCACAGCCCCCAAACGCCTCTCCCCCCTGCTCTCGTCCCCCCCATGGGTCTCCCCCCCAGCTCACGGCCCCCCCAAACGCCTCTCCCCCCTGCTCTCGTCCCCCCCATGGGTCTCCCCCCCAGCTCACGGCCCCCCCAAACGCCTCTCCCCCCTGCTCTCGCCTCCCCGAAACGCCTCTTCCCCTTGGCTCTCGCCCCCCAAACGCCTCTCCCCCCGGCCCACGGCCCCCCCAAACGCCTCTCCCCCCGGCCCACGGCCCCCCCAAACGCCTCTCCCCCCCGGCTCACGGGCTCCCCCAGCGCATCTCCCACCCCAGCTCATGGGCCCGTCCAGCACCTCTTCCCCCCCGCTCACGGCCCCCCGCAATGGCTCTCCCCCCCAGCTCACTGCCCCCCCAGCACCTCTCCTCCCCGCAGCTGTCGGTCCCAAAGGTGAGGTTCGGGTGGGTCCCTAGCAGCCTGGGCTTCCTGCCAGTGGGTCTGTGGCCGGGGGGGCTGAGCCCCGGGGAATGGCGGGGGCAGGGGTGCCCGGGGAGGCCATGGGGCAGAGGCTGCAGGAGGGCAGCGTGGCTGGTTGCCCGGGCTCTGGCTGCTCTGACAGCAGCGGGCGCTCCCCGGACCCCTGGGGGCAGGGCCAGGGTACAAGGGGGCTGGCTGGCTCCTTGCCAAGGCTGCTGTCCAGCGGAAGGAGCTGAACAGTCGCGACCCCTCCCAGCCCTGGGGGGGGCTGCCTGGGGTGGGTGGCCGGGAGCAAGGCCCCAGCCTGCAGGGAGCATGAGAGCTGGCCCCCACCCCGGAGCCGGGCTGTGCCTGGCTGGCAGGCAGCAGATGGCCCAGCTGTGTGATGGGGAAGGGCAGGGGCAGGGCAGCAGGAAGGGGGCAAGTCTGCCCTGGTCTCCCTCCAGACAAACGGACTCAGGAGCCAGCCAGCCGCCCTGGAACGGGCCTGGCCCCTCGCGTGGCCTGAGCCACGGAACCAAACTGGAAACGCCCCCGTCCCACTTGGTCCAGCACCGCCACGGCCGAAACGCGGAGCCTGCTCTCGCTGCCGGGGCAGGGCAGACCCATGGGGCCTGAGGCCAGGCAAGCGACCCCTGGACCGGTCTTCTGGCCTCTGTAGAAATCCATGGGGCGCCCACAGCTCGAATGCTGCGCACTGGCGTGGTCGTCTCATCTCCAAAAAGATCCTTTGGCCTTGGAAAAGGTTCAGAGAAGGGCAACAGAAGTGCGGAGGGGTTTGGAACGGGTCCCATGTGAAGAGAGATTAAAGAGACGGGGACTTTTCGGCTTAGAAAACAGGAGGCTTGGGGGGGGTATGATAGACAGGGCTCGACAATTTAGGTAATCTACTCGCCACGGGCCCAGCACGGTGCCGCAGTGTGGTCTGTGCGTGCGCGGCGCGGTCTGTGCGTGCGCGGCGCGGTCTGTGCGCGGCGCGGTCTGTACGTGCGCGGCGCGGTCTGTGCGTGCGCGGCGCGGTCTGTGCGCGGCGCGGTCTGTGCGCGCGCAGCGCGGTCTGTGCGTGCGCGGCGCGGTCTGTGCGCGGCGCGGTCTGTACGTGCGCGGCGCGGTCTGTGCGTGCGCGGCGCGGTCTGTGCGCGGCGCGGTCTGTGCGTGCGCGGCGCGGTCTGTGCGTGTGCAGCGCGGTCTGTGTGTCGTGTGCCGCGCGGTCTGTGCGCGCGCGGCGCGGTCTGTACGTGCGCGGCGCGGTCTGTGCGTGCGCAGCGCGGTCTGTATGTGCGCAGCGCGGTCTGTGCGTGTGCAGCGCGGTCTGTATGTGCGCAGTGCGGTCTGTGCGTGCGCAGTGCGGTCTGTACGTGCGCAGCGTGGTCTGTGTGCGTGTGCAGTGCGGTCTGTGCGTGTGCAGCGCGGTCTGTGCGTGTGCAGCGCGGTCTGTGCGTGTGCGGCGCGGTCTGTGCGTGCGCAGCGTGGTCTGTACGTGCGCAGCGTGGTCTGTGTGCGTGTGCAGCGTGGTCTGTACGTGTGCAGCGCGGTCTGTGCGTGCGCAGCGCGGTCTGTGCGTGTGCGGCGCGGTCTGTGCGTGGGCAGCGCGGTCTGTGCGCACGCAGCGCGGTCTGTGTGTGCGCGGCGCGGTCTGTGTGTGCGCGGCGTGGTCAGTGCGTGCGCGGCGCGGTCTGTGCGTGCGCGGCGCGGTCTGTGCGTGCGCGGTCTGTGCGTGCGCGGCGCGGTCTGTGCGTGCGCGGCGTGGTCTGTGCGTGGGCAGCGCGGTCTGTGCGTGCGCAGCGCGGTCTGTGCGTGCGCGGCGTGGTCTGTGCTGTGCGCGGCGCGGTCTGTGCGTGCGCGGCGCGGTCTGTGCGTGCGCAGCATGCTGAACCATGCGACTGATCATAGAGGTCTCTAAAATCATGACCGGTGTGCAAAAAGCGAATAAGAAAAGTTATTTACTTGTTCCCATAACCTAAGCACAATGGCTGTGTCTACACTGGGCCACGTATTCCGGAAAATCAGCCGCTTTTCCGGAATAAGCTGCGAGCTGTCTACACTGGCCCCTTGAATTTCCGGAAAAGCAACGACGCTGTACTGTACAAAATCAGCCGCTATTCCGGAAAAACTATTCTGCTCCCGCTCGGGCATAAGTCCTTATTCCGGAACACTGTTCCGGAAAAGGGCCAGTGTGGACAGCCCAGTAGTCTTTTCTGGAAGAAAGCCCTGATCGCGAAAATGGCGAAAATTCCTGAAGTGGGAATAAGAGATCCTCCGGAAAAGGGCTTTATTCCGGAGGATCACGCCAGTCTGGACACTCTTTTCCGGCTTTTCCCCAAGCCGGAAAAAAAGCGGCAGCCATGTTTATTTAAATCCAGCAGGGAATATTTAAATCCCCCGCGGATTTCCCTATTCCGAAGTTAGAAATTAGCATGGCTCTTCCGGAGAAGGGGCCAGTGTAGACACAGCCTAGGGGTCACCAAATGATTTAAGAAGAAGCAGGTTTAAAACAAAGAAAAGGAAGTTCTTGTTCACTCAAGCGACCAGGAGTCCTGTGGCACCTGAGGGTCTGTCTACACTACCCTCCTAGTTCGAACTAGGAACTCATTCCACGAGGAGTACCGATAGTTCGGAATAGGAAGCCTAGTTCGAACTACCTAGTTCGTGCCGCGTGTAGCCGCGCTGCGCGGGGTTTGAACGAGCAGGGATTTAAAAATGGCGGCTCCCCGCTTATGCAAATGAAGCCCGGGAAATTCAAATGCCTACATTACCCTCCTAGTTCGAACTAGCGGGGTAGTGTAGACAGACCCTTCTAGACTAACTGAAGTGTAGCAGCATAAGCTTTCGTGGGCAAAGACCCACTTCGTCAGATGTAGGGTCGGTGTCCCTAGCCGCTGTTTCTCTGGGAATGGGTCACGTGAGGATCCCTGGCCCCTGGCCTTGGCCGCTGCCGGCCAACAGGACCCTGGGCTGGATGGGCCGTTGGTCTGACCCATGTAACCGTCGCTTGAATCCCCTCCTCATGGCCCCGGTGCAGGGTGCTCCGGCAGCTGGGCCCTCACCCCTTCCTGCCTCTCTCCGGCCGTCAGCCCAGGGGCCTGGTACCAAGTGCCCAGCTGGCTACGCAGGCTTGGACCTGGCTGGGACCCCCGGGTGTTTTACAGCCTCTGAGCTGGCAGCTGGTCCGACGGGACCCTCCTGCCCCCACTATCGCCCCTGGCGAGGCCCTGCCGGCGGAGGGAGGCTCAACGCCCTGCTCCGCTGCTGGCGCCCTCTTCCCCGGGGGGCTGGCATGGAGGAACCCTGCACCGCCCCGCTGGGCAACGTGGACCCTGCTCTGAACGTGCCACGGCCCTGGCTGCGCGGGCGCGTTGGGAGCGCGGTGCGGCTGCTGCTACTCCCGAGGCCGGGCAGCCGCTCGCTCAGGCTGCTCAGAGCCCGCAAGTGCCCCCCGTCCCTCCTGGCGCCCGCGAACGGCTCCGTCTCCCCAGCAGCCTCCCCGGTCAGCCCTGGCGAGCCCCACGCCGCCGGCTTTCCCAGGGCGCAGGCCGGGCCCGTTCCTCTCCCCCTGCGTGTGCGGGGCACTGCCCGGCCCTGGGCCCCACGCCAGCCCAGCGGGCGGCTCCTCGCCCTGCCCTGCCCCCGCGGCCTTGGCGTCCCCAGGGGCAGCGAGTCCCTTGCTAAGGCCTGTCCCGCTGGCGAACGTGGGGTGGGGGCTCGAGCAGTGATCCCAGCCTCGCCGGGGGGGCCTGGCTTAGTGGGGGGGCGGGCCCTGCAAGGCAGAGGGGGGAGGGCCAGCCCTAGGAGAGCAGAGAGGGGCTGAGCCAGGCTGGGGAGGCACGGAGGGGGGCCGGGACAGCCATGGGGGGTGGGGAAGGGACCCCCCCCCAGCAAGCATCCTGCCCTGCCCCGCCCCACAGCGCCCCCGGCCAGGACCCCCCCAGCCAGTGCCCTGCCCCGCCCCACAGCACCCTGAGCCTGGACCCCCAGAGCCAACGCCCTGCCCCACCCCACAGCGCCCCCAGCCAGTGCCCTGCCCCACCCCACAGCGCCCCCAGCCAGTGCCCTGCTCTGCCCCACAGCTCCCCCGGCCAGGAACCCCCCCCCACCAGCACCCTGCCCCACCTCACAGCGCCCCCGGCCGGGACCCCCACCACTCTGCACCCTGCCCCACAGCTCCCCTGGCCAGGAACCCCCCCCGCCAGCGCCCTGCCCCACCCCACAGCGCCTCCACCCGGGACCCCTACCACTCTGCCCCCTGCCCCACAGCGCCCCCGGCCAGGAAACCCCCCGCCAGTGCTCTGCCCCGCCCCACAGCACCCCCACCCGGGACCCCTACCACTCTGCCCCCTGCCCCACAGCGCCCCTGGCCAGGACCCCCCCTCCCTAGCCAGCACCCTACCCTGCCCCACAGCGCCCCCGGCTGGGACTCCCACTACCCTGCACCCCGCCCCACAGTGCCACCTGCTGAGAGCTCCCAACCAGTGCCCCAGCGCCCCCTGCTGGGACTGCATGTGGGCTGCAGTCATGCTCATTTCTTGCCTTTGCTTGTAGCACATGTGCTGCCTGGAGTGGTGGTGACTGGTGGGGGGCGGAGGGCAGGCTCCCCTTGCACCCTGGGCAGTCCCATTCCCACCAGGCCCCACAGAGCGGCCGTTTCCCCAGGCCTACGTCCAAACTGCAGGCTGCTTTCGGAAGAAGCTTTCCCAGAAGAGATCTCCCAAAAACGTCTTCCGAGAGAGCGTCCGTGCTGCCAGGCGCTTCGAAAAGCCGCCTGCTGCCGCGTCCATGCGGGACGGCCGCCCGCGCACGGGGGTGGGACTGCTCTGGGCAGAGCGGCCCCCGTGCCTCTTCCTCCTTCCTCTCCTTCCCCAAGAGCTCCTTCTCCCCCGCCCGCCCGCCCCGGCTTCCCCGAGAGCTCCCTCTCCCCCGCCCGCCCGCCCCGGCTTCCCCGAGAGCTCCCTCTCCCCCGCCCGCCCGCCCCGTCTTCCCCGAGAGCTCCCTCTCCCCCGCCCGCCCCGGCTTCCCCGAGAGCTCCCTCTCCCCCTCTCCGCCCACCCCGGCTTCCCCGAGAGCTCCCTCTCCCCCACCCGCCCCGTCTTCCCCGAGAGCTCCCTCTCCCCCTCCCCGCCCGCCCCGGCTTCCCCAAGAGCTCCCTCTCCTCCGCCCGCCCGCCCCGTCTTCCCCGAGAGCTCCCTCTCCCCCGCCCGCCCGCCCCGTCTTCCCCGAGAGCTCCCTCTCCCCCGCCCGCCCCAGCTTCCCCGAGAGCTCCCTCTCCCCCGCCTGCCCGCCCCATCTTCCCCGAGAGCTCCCTCTTCCCCTCTCCGCCCACCCCGGCTTCCCCGAGAGCTCCCTCTCCCCCACCCGCCCCGTCTTCCCCGAGAGCTCCCTCTCCCCCTCCCCGCCCGCCCCGGCTTCCCCGAGAGCTCCCTCTCCTCCGCCCGCCCGCCCCGTCTTCCCCGAGAGCTCCCTCTCCCCCATCACCTCTTCCCCGAGAGCTCCCGCTCCCCCTTCCCGTCTTCCCCGAGAGCTCCCGCTCCCCCGTCCCGTCTTCCCCGAGAGCTCCCCCTCCCCCTCCGCCCCCTCTTCCCCCGAGAGCTCCCTCTCCCCCCGTCCCGTCTTCCCCAAGAGCTCCCTGTCTCCCCTGTCCCGTCTTCCCCGAGAGCTCCCGCTCCCCCCCTCCCTGCCGTTTTGCGGATGACCTCTCTTGGGAAAAGGCTTCTCCCTCACAGAAAGGGGGTTACCACCACCAGAGCCCCTGCTGTTTGCATGAACTTTTGGAAGCCGGAGGCTGCAGGGTGGACGTAACCCAGGTGTGTCCAACAAAACTGTGTGGCGTGAACATGCCCCCAGAGGCAGACAGGCTGTTTGAGGGGAGGGAGCCGAGCCGCCTACTCACCGGGGCTGCATTAGGGCCCCCCCAGCTGATCACTGGCTGCCTGGGGCACTGAGTCCCCTCTGCCCCCCCCCCCCCCCCCGCACCCAGGCCAGCTGCAGGGGGCGGCTGGCGGCAGGAATACTTTTGGTTCCTGGAGGAGGCACTGCACAGGTGCCATGGCAGCAAGGAGAGGTGGGGCTGGGGGCGAGGCCGGCCCGTTGGCGCTTTGGGGAGGGTGCTGGCTTTGCCTCCCGGCCGGGGACCCCACACCTGAGGTCCAGAGAGGCTGCGTGGTCCTGGGTGTGGCGCTCGCTGCCTGAGGGGAGGGAGGGAGGGGCCAGGCCCCAGGCTTTGGGGGCTGCAAGCTGGGGAGTAGTTTGAGCCCCACCAGTGCCAGGATCATAGACCCCAGCCCCCCTCTGCCGCGTGGGGTGAGTTTCCAGCCAGGCTCATGTCCATCCGTCTGTCTGTCTCCCCAGGAACCTGCTGGACATGGACACCTTCTCTAAGTCTGACCCCGGTACGTGTGGGGAGGGGCGCTGAGTGCGGGATGGAGAGCCGGCTGCACGGGCCAGCTCCACCCAGCCCTGTCATAGGGGCCGGTGTGCAGTGTGTGCATGCAGTGTGGGGCAGGGTAATGGTGGGGGGGTGCGAGCAAAGTGCAGGGTGTGTGTGCGTGCGTGCGTGCGTTGCAGGTGGGGGGGTGCATGCAGTGCAGGGGACTGGAGGTGTGTTCGCAGGGGGGATGTGTGGGGTGTGTGTGCACAGTGTGGGGGTGCAGGGGTGTGTGTGATCTGTAGTGTATGCTTGGGGTGCTCTGTGCCGCGGGGCGGCGTATATGCAGTGGGCATGCTTAGTGCGGTGCACAGGGTGTGTGGGGTGTGTGTGCATGCACAGTGTGGGGGTGCAGGGTGTGTGTGTGATCTGTAGTGTATGCTTGGGGTGCTCTGTGCCGCGGGGCGGCGTATATGCAGTGGGCATGCTTAGTGCGGTGCACAGGGTGTGTGGGGTGTGTGTGCATGCACAGTGTGGAGGTGCAGGGGGGGTGTGTGATCTGTAGTGTATGCTTGGGGTGCTCTGTGCCGCGGGGCGGCGTATATGCAGTGGGCATGCTTAGTGCGGTGCACAGGATGTGTGGGGTGTGTGTGCATGCACAGTGTGGAGGTGCAGGGGGGTGTGTGTGATCTGTAGTGTATGCTTGGGGTGCTCTGTGCCGCGGGGCGGCGTATATGCAGTGGGCATGCTTAGTGCGGTGCACAGGGCGTGTGGAGTGTGTGTGCATGCTTAGTGCGGTGCACAGGGCGTGTGGGGTGTGTGTGCATGCTTAGTGCGGTGCACAGGGCGTGCGGGGTGTGTGTGCATGCTTAGTGCGGTGCACAGGGCGTGCGGGGTGTGTGTGCATGCTTAGTGCGGTGCACAGGGCGTGCGGGGTGTGTGTGCATGCTTAGTGCGGTGCACAGGGCGTGCGGGGTGTGTGTGCATGCTTAGTGCGGTGCACAGGGCGTGCGGGGTGTGTGTGCATGCTTAGTGCGGTGCACAGGGCGTGCGGGGGTGTGTGTGCATGCTTAGTGCGGTGCACAGGGCGTGCGGGGTGCGTGTGCATGCTTAGTGCGGTGCACAGGGCGTGCGGGGTGCGTGTGCATGCTTAGTGCGGTGCACAGGGCGTGCGGGGTGCGTGTGCATGCTTAGTGCGGTGCACAGGGCGTGCGGGGTGCGTGTGCATGCTTAGTGCGGTGCACAGGGCGTGCGGGGTGCGTGTGCATGCTTAGTGCGGTGCACAGGGCGTGCGGGGTGCGTGTGCATGCTTAGTGCGGTGCACAGGGCGTGCGGGGTGCGTGTGCATGCTTAGTGCGGTGCACAGGGCGTGCGGGGTGCGTGTGCATGCTTAGTGCGGTGCACAGGGCGTGCGGGGTGCGTGTGCATGCTTAGTGCGGTGCACAGGGCGTGCGGGGGTGTGTGTGCATGCTTAGTGCGGTGCACAGGGCGTGCGGGGGTGTGTGTGCATGCTTAGTGCGGTGCACAGGGCGTGCGGGGTGTGTGTGCATGCTTAGTGCGGTGCACAGGGCGTGCGGGGTGTGTGTGCATGCTTAGTGCGGTGCACAGGGCGTGCGGGGTGTGTGTGCATGCTTAGTGCGGTGCACAGGGCGTGCGGGGGTGTGTGTGCATGCTTAGTGCGGTGCACAGGGCGTGCGGGGTGTGTGTGCATGCTTAGTGCGGTGCACAGGGCGTGTGCATGGCAAGGACAGGGTTCAGCACCACAGGGCATGCAAGGTTCATGTGTATGTGCAGTGTGACGCATAAGGGATGCCTGCCTTGTGCAGTGCAAGGCGTGTGCATGCCGGGGGCAGGAGTGCAAGATGGCTGCAAGCCGTGAGCTGAGGAGTGGGCTGGTGTCCATGAGATGTGCATGTGCGAGGAGTGCCCATATGGGGTGCGCAAGTGTGCATGCAGCATATGGGCAAAGTTGGGGTGTGTATATGCAGGGTGTGGAAGTGCAGAGGGGTGTGAGGTCTGCAAGCAGTGGCACAAACATATGAACGTGAAGTCTGTGTGTACAAAGTGTGATGTGCTAGGTGTGCATGCACACAGAGGGGTGCATGGTGGGTGTGCACAGTGGGAGCTGTTTGTGTGAGACGTGCGGTGGGATGGGGTGTTGGGGTGCAGTGAGGGACACGCGGTGGGATGGGGGTGTCGGGGTGCAGTGAGGGACACGCGGTGGGATGGGGGTGTCTGGGGGTGCAGTGAGGGACACGCGGTGGGATGGCGGTGTCGGGGTGCAGTGAGGGACACGCGGTGGGATGGGGGTGTCGGGGTGCAGTGAGGGACACGCGGTGGGATGGGGGTGTCGGGGGGTGCAGTGAGGGACACGCGGTGGGATGGGGGTGTCGGGGTGCAGTGAGGGACACGCGGTGGGATGGGGGTGTCTGGGGGTGCAGTGAGGGACACGCGGTGGGATGAGGGTGTCGGGGTGCAGTGAGGGACACGCGGTGGGATGGGGGTGTCGGGCTGCAGTGAGTGACACGCGGTGGGATGGGGGTGTCGGGGTGCAGTGAGGGACACGTGGTGGGATGGGGTGTCTGGGGGTGCAGTGAGGGACACGCGGTGGGATGGCGGTGTCGGGGTGCAGTGAGGGACACGCGGTGGGATAGGGGTGTCGGGGTGCAGTGAGGGACACGCGGTGGGATGGGGGTGTCTGGGGGTGCAGTGAGGGACACGCGGTGGGATGGGGGTGTCGGGGTGCAGTGAGGGACACGCGGTGGGATGGGGGTGTCTGGGGGTGCAGTGAGGGACACGCGGTGGGATGAGGGTGTCGGGGTGCAGTGAGGGACACGCGGTGGGATGGGGGTGTCGGGCTGCAGTGAGTGACACGCGGTGGGATGGGGGTGTCGGGGTGCAGTGAGGGACACGTGGTGGGATGGGGGTGTCTGGGGGTGCAGTGAGTGACACGCGGTGGGATGGGGGTGTCGGGGTGCAGTGAGGGACACGCGGTGGGATGGGAGTGTCGGGGTGCAGTGAGGGACACGCGGTGGGATGAGGGTGTCGGGGTGCAGTGAGGGACACGCGGTGGGATGGGGGTGTCGGGCTGCAGTGAGGGAGACGCGGTGGGATGTGGGTGTCGGGGTGCAGTGAGGGACACGTGGTGGGATGGGGGTGTCTGGGGGTGCAGTGAGGGACACGCGGTGGGATGGGGGTGTCGGGGTGCAGTGAGGGACACGTGGTGGGATAGGGGTGTCTGGGGGTGCAGTGAGTGACACGCGGTGGGATGGGGGTGTCGGGGTGCAGTGAGGGACACGCGGTGGGATGGGGGTGTCGGGGGTGCAGTGAGGGACACGCGGTGGGATGGGGGTGTCTGGGGGTGCAGTGAGGGACACGTGGTGGGATGGGGGTGTCTGGGGGTGCAGTGAGTGACACGCGGTGGGATGGGGGTGTCGGGGTGCAGTGAGGGACACGCGGTGGGATGGGGGTGTCTGGGGGTGCAGTGAGGGACACGCGGTGGGATGGGGGTGTCGGGGTGCAGTGAGGGACACGTGGTGGGATGGGGGTGTCTGGGGGTGCAGTGAGTGACACGCGGTGGGATGGGGGTGTCGGGGTGCAGTGAGGGACACGCGGTGGGATGGGGGTGTCTGGGGGTGCAGTGAGGGACACGTGGTGGGATGGGGGTGTCTGGGGGTGCAGTGAGTGACACGCGGTGGGATGGGGGTGTCGGGGTGCAGTGAGGGACACGCGGTGGGATGGGGGTGTCGGGCTGCAGTGAGGGACACGCGGTGGGATGGGGGTGTCTGGGGGTGCAGTGAGGGACACGCGGTGGGATGGGGGTGTCGGGGTGCAGTGAGGGACACGCGGTGGGATGGGGGTGTCTGGGGGTGCAGTGAGGGACACGCGGTGGGATGGGGGTGTCGGGGTGCAGTGAGGGACACGCGGTGGGATGGGGGTGTCGGGCTGCAGTGAGGGACACGCGGTGGGATGGGGGTGTCTGGGGGTGCAGTGAGTGACACGCGGTGGGATGGGGGTGTCGGGGTGCAGTGAGGGACACGCGGTGGGATGGGGGTGTCGGGGTGCAGTGAGGGACACGCGGTGGGATGGGGGTGTCTGGGGGTGCAGTGAGGGACACGCGGTGGGATGGGGGTGTCGGGCTGCAGTGAGGGACACGCAGTGGGATGGGGGTGTCTGGGGGTGCAGTGAGGGACACGCGGTGGGATGGGGGTGTCGGGGTGCAGTGAGGGACACGCGGTGGGATGGGGGTGTCGGGGTGCAGTGAGGGACACGCGGTGGGATGGGGGTGTCGGGCTGCAGTGAGGGACACGCGGTGGGATGGGGGTGTCTGGGGGTGCAGTGAGTGACACGCGGTGGGATGGGGGTGTCGGGGTGCAGTGAGGGACACGCGGTGGGATGGGGGTGTCGGGCTGCAGTGAGGGACACGCGGTGGGATGGGGGTGTTTGGGGGTGCAGTGAGGGACACGCGGTGGGATGGGGGTGTCGGGCTGCAGTGAGGGACACGCGGTGGGATGGGGGTGTCGGGCTGCAGTGAGGGACACGCGGTGGGATAGGGGTGTCTGGGGGTGCAGTGAGGGACACGCGGTGGGATGGGGGTGTCGGGGTGCAGTGAGGGACACGCGGTGGGATGGGGGTGTCGGGGTGCAGTGAGGGACATGCAATGGGATGGGGGTGTCTAGTGCAGAGGTGGTGTTTTAACCCCGTGTTCTCCTGTCTGCAGTGGTGGTTCTGTACGTCCAGGGCAGCGGCAGCAAGGAATGGAGGGAGGTGAGTGCCCAGTGCCAGCGGGCTGGGGCCCTTCCGGGACTGGGAGAGGTGCCCGGCCCCGCTGCCCGTTTGCTCGTCCGGCCTGCGCCCCCCTCGGAGCTCTGGTGGCTGAGTCTGGCAGGGAGCCCGGGGCCAGGGAGATGCCTGAGCCTGGCTCCGCCCTGGCTCCCCGCAGCTCAGAGCCTGGCCTGCACCCGGCACCAGACGGGCCCACTGCCGCGGGTTCCTGGCAGAGCCTGGGCCCTCTGCCAGCCAGGGCAGCTCCCGGCTCGGCTGCCTGGCGTCTGGGGGCCCCTGCTGGGCTGGGTCCCCTTCGGGGCGCGGGTCAGGGCTCTGCGAGCCGCCCGGACGCCGGTTCCAGCCCTCGGCCAGGCAGGGAGCAGCCAGGCGGGCCCAACGACCGGAGCCGGGACAGCACTTGCTGCGCTCGCCGGTCACGTGTCCCTGCCCTGGGCCAGGCCCCCGCGGCGGGTCCCCCCCTAATCCCTGCTCTGCTCCCCCGGCCCATATGGCCGCCGGCTCCTGCGCTAATGAGCCGGCTCTGTGCTGGCCTTAATCCCAGCCAGCTGCCTCGCGAATTCCCCAGGGCCCTGCTCACCCCGCTCTCCCCTCAGTGTGGGCGCACCGAAGTGATTGACAACACCCTGAACCCCGACTTCGTCCGCAAGTTCCTCCTGGACTATTTCTTCGAGGAGAAGCAGAACCTGCGCTTTGACGTGTGAGCGAGACCTGGCTCCCAGCCCCTCCCCCACCCTGCCTTGGCTTCCCCCTTCCGCTCCCCTCCCCCGCCCTGCCTCAGCTTCCCTGACTCTAGCTCTGCTCTGCCCACCTTTGCTCCCCCTCCCCCATCCTACCTCGCCTCCCCCCACCCAGTCCCCCTCTTCCCTGCCCTGCCTCAGCTCTTCCCCTCTGTGACGGCGCGTTGGGGTTCCCCCGCCTCCTGCACCCCCGTAATGGCATGAACAGACTCCGCCAGCCAGTAGAACAGAGGTGGTTTATTGCTTCTCCAGGGTACAGCACAGCACAGATGTAACCTGGTTCCAAGGCAGGCCTAGGAAGCCTCAGCCCCCTTGAGATGGGGGGGGAGGGGTTCTCGGCTTCTAAACCCCCCAGCCTGTTGCTGAGGCTGCTTCCTCCATGTTCCCAGACAGACACTAACTCTCTTCCAGCCCTGCCCCCCGGCCAGGGCAGCATCCACCTTCCTTTGTTCCTCTCCATGGGGGGTAGCTGGTCAGACAGATTGAGACACCCTTTGCATAGTGACTCATCGCCTGTCTTGCTCCGTGGTGCTACAGACAGTGGCCAGTGAGTTAGCAAGTTCCCCCCCCACTACATCACAGTTCTCCCCCCTCTGAGAGCGAACTGAGCAGGGTCACTCTGCTCGTGACCTAGGGAAGTTCGGGTCCTCTGCGGGGGAACCCGCCCTGGGGACATGGGTGCTCCCCTTGACTCGGGCCGGCCGTGGCGAGGCCCCACATGAATTGGCTTCCCTCTGTCCACTCGCTGCCCGCTCCAGGGCGACTGGCGCAGGCCTGTCCTCGGGGGTCACACCCACCCTTCCGCTGGCCTTGATCTCTGGCCAGGGTCTCTCGGGCTGGGGCCATGAGCCCAGCGAGCCTTCTCTGGACAGCCAGGGTGGCTTCCACCCCCGACGCTCCATCCAGGGAGGTCTTCCCCTCCCATAACTCTCTCAGCGAGCCCAGAGGCTCCTCCATACGGGGTAGGGACCCGCAAGCCCCTTTCCTCCTGTCTTGGGCCTTCCCGCCCCTCTGGCAGGAGTCACAGGACCGGCAGTACCGCCGCACGGCTGTAAAGATTCCCGGCCAATAGAAGTGTTGGAGCAGCCTCAGCCGGGTGCTCCGGATCCCCCGGTGGCCCCCAACGGGGACGTCGTGGGCCAAATACAGCAGCTTGAGGTGATACTTTCGGGGGACGACCAGCTGCCGCTGGACCCCCCATGCCCTCGCCTTCCTGGGGGGGAGCCACTCACGGAACAGGAGCCCACGCTCCCGCAGGAATCTCTCCTGGCCACCTCTCCCCCGGGGCCGAGCTGCACGGAGGCCAGCCTGGTCCCTCAGCCTCTGCAAGGAGGGGTCTGCCTGCACCTCAGCCTGGAATTCAGCCGCTGAGGCAGGGATCGGGACCTGTCCCCCACCTTTGCCTAGGTCCGGAGTCCCAGCCTGGCTGGACCCCGTGTCCACTGGGATGGGACCCTGAGGACGCTGCCAGGAGTCCTTCCCTGGACCCACGTTGTCAGCCCCCCGCTGGCTCTGGCTCCGGCTCCGGGTGGTGACTGGAGCCCGCTGGGATTCCTGGGGCCACTCCTCTAGGTCACTCCCCATCAGCACCTCGGTGGGCAAGTGCGGGTGCACCCCCACTTCCTTGAGACCTTCCTTCGCCCCCCATTTCAGATGCACCCGGGCTACAGGCACCTTAAACGGGGACCCGTCTATGCCCTTCAGGGCCAGCTGGGGGTGGGGTAGTATCCGCTCCGGGGCCACTATGTCGGATCGGGCCAGAGTCACCTCCGCCCCCGGGGCCCAGAACCCCACCTTCCTTTGTTTCTCCCCATGGGGGGTAGCTGGTCAGACAGATTGAGACACCCTTTGCATAGTGACTCATCCCCTGTCTTGCTCCGTGGTGCTACAGACAGTGGCCAGTGAGTTAGCAAGTTACCCCCCACTACATCACACCCTCCCTCTGTTCACCCTTCCTGGGCCCCTCCCCTGCCCATCCCCAGCTTCCCCGCGTGGCTATGGGAGCCGCACTGGACTGGAGTCCCAGGGGCGCGTGGGGCTGCGTGGCTCCCGGCGTGGCAGCTCCGGACTGACGCCGCAGGGCGGGATGTGGGGCAGCTGTGTTGGGCTTGTGAGAAGCACCCGAGCTCTCCCCTAGGCCCCACTGCCCCGCCCCGCCCCACCTCACGTCTGTGCCCCCAGCATGCCCCCACCTCCGCGCCCCCACCCCACCCCGCCCCCACCGCGCCTCCACCCCCACCTCCGCCCCCACCTCCACGCCCCCAACCTGCCCCACCTCCACGCCCCCACCGCGCCCCACCTTTGCCCCCACCTTTGCCCCCACCGTGCCCCCACCCTGCCCCACCCCACCTCCGCGCCCCACCGCGCCCCCACCCTGCCCCACCTCCACACCCGCACCACACCTCCTCATGCCCCCCAGCACACCCCCACCTCCACACTTCCTCCTCCACACCTCCCCATGCCCCCAGCACACACCCACCTCTACATCCCCACCCACCCCCACCACTACACCTTCCCATCTTCCCCATCACACCCCACCTCCACACCCCTGTGACGGACTGGACCGGGTCTGGGCACAGCTGAGGGCGTCCGTTCAGGGCGAATTGCTCAACTTTGGGGCTCCTTACAGCCCCCAGACTGGTGACCTCTCCAAACAGGCCACAAACCAGTCCCACAGAGCGCTCCAGCCACCTGCCTGAAGCCTCCCGAGCAAAACCCCTCCGACACCCCAGCAATATCCGTGCCCCAGATGGCCCCGGGCCTCATACACAGGTGGGGGGTCCTAGCACCCAATCCCACCTACCCCGAACAAGTTCTGTCCGGTTCCAAGAAACCAGCCACAGATCCCTGGTCAATTTACCCTCTGGACCTTACCCACAAATCACGCTGGGCCAATCCTTTAGCATCTAAAACTAAAGGTTTATTATCACAAGAAAGAAAAGCCTGAGAGTGAGGTTGTTAAAGGACAGTACGTTACATGCACCGAATCTCCCAGTGCTCGATGCAGGCTCTAGCAGAGATGTTACAGCTGCTGGCTCAAAAGTCCTTGGTGCACATCCTACGCCAGGATGGGTCCACAGGTCTTCCTGGCTCGTGATTCCCTGCGAGGCCGCATCTGGGGTCAGAAGTGGAGCTGAAGACCAAGATGGAGTTGGCCACATGGCATCTTTATGCCTCCTTCCTGGTCTCTTCTTGGCCGCAGCGGGTCACCAGGCCAGCGGCCTGTCCCTGTGTCCCCTGCTGGCAGCCCCCAGGTATCCGTCCCCACTCTTGAGGGGTGTCCTTGGCCCATAGAGGGCCATTGTTCCAGAGCTTCACTCATCAGCATGTCCATAGGCTTTGCCCATCGCTCAGCCACACCCAGAGAAACAGCTGGTGCCCACACGAAGTGCTCACAGATCACACTAGCATGTACGGAATCAGAAGAAAGGAAGCTTCTATCTGCCCCCCCACATGGCCCCTGTACCGACCCTTGGGGCCAGCACCCCCCATGGGTGCAGCAGTGACCCAGCTGCTCCCCTCACAATCCAATAACGTGACACGCCCCCAGGCTCCCAGTGCTGTCGCTCCCCTTCCCCAGGCGGCGGGCGAGGCCTGTTGAACAGCAGCAGAGCCTGCGTCTCTCACTGCCCCCAGCCCCACACGGGCCGTGAGCGGCGCCGCCAGCGCCAGGGAGCAGCAGCCTGCCTGGGACGCCTCACCGGGGCGCACCTCTGGAACGCACACGGCATCCCTTCCAGGGAAAGGCGACACGCCGCGTTCGCTGAGACGGCTGTCGGGAAGCAGTTCGCATCTGCTGCATAAAGACACCCCCCCACACACATCCTGCGTGTGCATACACAGGCGCACGCCCACACGTCCTGCACACGCACACCCACACGTCCTGCACACGTACACATCCTGCACGCGCACACCCACACGTCCTGCACACGTACACGTCCTACACGCGCACACCCACACGTCCTGCACACGTACACGTCCTACACGCGCCCACCCACACGTCCTACACGCGCACGCCCACACGTCCTGCATACGTACACGTCCTGCACGCGCACGCCCACACGTCCTGCACACGTACACATCCTGCACGCGCACGCCCACATGTCCTGCACACGTACACGTCCTGCACGCGCACACCCACACGTCCTGCACGCGCACACCCGCACGTCCTGCACACGTACACGTCCTGCACGCGCACACCCACACGTCCTGCACACGTACACGTCCTACACGCGCACACCCACACGTCCTGCACACGTACACGTCCTACACGCGCCCACCCACACGTCCTACACGCGCACGCCCACACGTCCTGCATACGTACACGTCCTGCACGCGCACGCCCACACGTCCTGCACACGTACACATCCTGCACGCGCACGCCCACACGTCCTGCACACGTACACGTCCTGCACGCGCACACCCACACGTCCTGCACACGTACACGTCCTGCACGCGCACACCCACACGTCCTGCACACGTACACGTCCTACACGCGCCCACCCACACGTCCTACACGCGCACGCCCACACGTCCTGCATACGTACACGTCCTGCACGCGCACGCCCACACGTCCTGCACACGTACACATCCTGCACGCGCACGCCCACACGTCCTGCACACGTACACGTCCTGCACGCGCACACCCACACGTCCTGCACACGTACACGTCCTGCACGCGCACACCCACACGTCCTACACGCGCACGCCCACACGTCCTGCACACGTACACGTCCTGCACGCGCACGCCCACACGTCCTGCACACGTACACGTCCTGCACGCGCACGCCCACACGTCCTGCACACGTACACGTCCTGCACGCGCACGCCCACACGTCCTGCACACGTACACGTCCTGCACGCGCACGCCCACACGTCCTGCACACGTACACGTCCTGCACGCGCACGCCCACACGTCCTGCACACGTACACGTCCTGCACGCGCACACCCACACGTCCTGCACACGTACACGTCCTGCACGCGCACACCCACACGTCCTGCACACGTACACATCCTGCACGCGCACACCCACACGTCCTGCACGCGCACACCCACACGTCCTGCACACGTACACGTCCTGCACGCGCCCACCCACACGTCCTGCACACGTACACGTCCTGCACGCGCACACCCACACGTCCTGCACGCGCACACCCACACGTCCTGCACGCGCACACGTCCTACACGCGCCCACCCACACGTCCTGCACACGTACACGTCCTGCACGCGCACACCCACACGTCCTGCACACGTACACGTCCTACACGCGCCCACCCACACGTCCTGCACACGTACACGTCCTACACGCGCACACCCACATGTCCTGCACACGTACACGTCCTGCACGCGCACACCCACACGTCCTGCACACGTACACGTCCTACACGCGCCCGCCCACATGTCCTGCACACGTACACGTCCTGCACGCGCCCACCCACACGTCCTGCACACGTACACGTCCTGCACGCGCACGCCCACACGTCCTGCACACGTACACGTCCTGCACGCGCACGCCCACACGTCCTGCACACGTACACGTCCTGCATGTGCACGCCCACACGTCCTGCACGCGCACGCCCACACGTCCTGCACGCGCACGCCCACACGTCCTGCACACGTACACGTCCTACACGCGCCCGCCCACATGTCCTGCACACGTACACGTCCTGCACGCGCCCACCCACACGTCCTGCACACGTACACGTCCTGCACGCGCACGCCCACACGTCCTGCACACGTACACGTCCTGCATGTGCACGCCCACACGTCCTGCACGCGCACGCCCACACGTCCTGCACGCGCACACCCACACGTCCTGCACACGCACACGTCCTGCACGCGCACACCCCCTGCACACGTACACGTCCTGCACGCGCCCACCCACACGTCCTGCACGCGCACGCCCACATGTCCTGCACACGTACACGTCCTGCATGCGCACGCCCACACGTCCTGCACACCTACACGTCCTGCACACGTACACGTCCTGCACGTGCCCGCCCACACGTCCTGCACACGTACACGTCCTGCATGCGCACGCCCACACGTCCTGCACACGTACACGTCCTGCACGCGCACGCCCACACATCCTGCACACGTACACGTCCTGCACGCGCACGCCCACACGTCCTGCACGCGCACGCCCACACGTCCTGCATGCGCACACCCACACGTCCTGCACACGTACACGTCCTGCACGCGCACACCCACACGTCCTGCACACGTACACGTCCTACACGCGCCCACCCACACGTCCTGCACGCGCACACCCACACGTCCTGCACACGTACACATCCTGCACGCGCACACCCACACGTCCTGCACACGTACACGTCCTACACGCGCCCACCCACACGTCCTGCATGCGCACGCCCACACGTCCTGCACAAGTACACGTCCTGCATGCGCACGCCCACACGTCCTGCACACGTACACGTCCTGCACGTGTGCCCGCACACAGACGTCCTGCACGCACACACACACACGTCCTGCATGCGCACATGCAAACACAGAGGTCCTGCACGCGCGCCCGCACACACACACGTCGTGCACATGTACACGTCCTGCACACTCACGTGCACACACACGTCCTCCACACACACACACATGTCCTGCACATGCGCCCGCACACACAGACATCCTGCATGCACGTGTGCCCACACACAGAGGTCCTGCATGCACACATGCAAACACAGATGTCCTGTACACGCGCTAGCACACACACACGTCCTGCACGTGCATGCACACACGTCCTGCACGCGCACGCACACACGTCCTGCACACACGCACACACACACACACATGTCCTGCACACATGTCCTGCACATTCGCCCACACGCACAGACATCCTGCATGCACGTGCGCCCTCACACAGAGGTCCTGCATGCACATGCACATACACACACGTCCTGCACGCGCACACCCATACGTGTGCGCGCACATACATGTCCTGCACGTGCGCCTGCACACAGACATCCTGCATGCACATGTGCACACACACACGTCCTGCACGCTCATGCACACGTCCTGCAGATGGGGCACAGTTACCTGTCCGTGGTGGCTAGGCCAGGCTGACTGAGCGAAGAGTCGGGGTCCCTCTGAGGCTCCGCTGAGGCTTGCAGGACCGAACCCAGAGTCCCATGGCAAGAGCCCCCCTTCTTATCCACGTCCGTCCCGGTGGAGTCTGTGGGCTTTGCAGTGTCGTGCTGCCGTCCTCCGCCCTTGGGAGGTGCGAGTCTGCTCTCCAGAGTTCCCCTTTGCTGGGGAGTGTCAGGCTGCCCATCGGTGTCTCTCACTCTTGGGGGGTCTCTTCCTGTCTCCAGAGCTCTGTCAATGCTGCTGATTGCGTTCAGCCTCAGGCCAAGGGCTGTTCCCTGCTTATCTTCAAGGTTCCCACTTCTTGATCCCCTGGGCATCTGTCTGGCGGCCTGACTCCCACCCCTGCACTCGCACCGCTCACATGGGCAGAGCTGCAGATGCGATGAGTAGTCACTAGAAGACAGGACTTAGCTGGTGACACAGGCGAGGGGTGCAGTGCTAGCAGGGAGCACGGCCTAAGGAGCTGTGATCACTCAGCAGTGGGGAGTGAGTCTGGAACAGGGACACTCAGAGCAAGGAACAGGCTTTGTAGCACTTGACTAGTTGGAGAGGCTGAGAACAATCGGCACCTTCATTGTTGGGGTGGTTAAGTCACTAGGCTGTGGCTGGCCCTGTGCCAGCTGGTATCCCCATTCAGACCATCTGCATAAGAATGAAACTTGGGAATGAAGTGAAGTTCCAACCCTTCTCTGTGGCATTGGCCTGACTTGGAGAGCCCTTGGTCAGTGTCCAGGCAGGCGAGCGTCCCAGCCGGTTCACTCTTCCGCAGGGACCGGCCGGTCTGGCCCGGGGCGCAGATCGCATCCGGGGCCGGGCACACGTACACGAGCGCTGGGGCGCTGGCCGGTGTGGCGGCTCCAGTGATGGACTGGCCGGTGTAGCTGTGTGGGCAGAGCTGGCTCCAGGCTGCCTGCAGGGGCGATCCCGGCTGAGGATGATGGAGATGTGCTGCGTGGTGACTGGAAAGAATTGTCTGAGGCTAGGGCGGGGGAGGGGGGCAATCATTTTTGACCAGGGGCCACTTCAAACAAATTTTTGAAGCGGCCCTGGGCTACTCTGGAAGGGGCGGGGCCTAAGCCAGAAGGGGCGGGGCCAGGATGCTTCTGGGCTACCCCACCCACAGACCCTGATTGGCCTGGGGGGGAGCCCCTTTGTCCCCCCTTCCCACTAGGCACCCATGCCCCTGGCAGGGCAGGAAGAGGCTTTGCATGCTCGCCCCCCCGGGCGCTCCATGCTCCTGGCAGGCGGGGGTCGCTTCGCCCTGCCCTGCACAAGCGCACGGACTTGAAGTGCCGCGTGCTCCTTGCGGGGGGCCCCGGCCAATCAGGGCGTGGGGAGGGGAGCGCGTGACCCTGCGAGGAGCGTGCGGCGCGTCACGGCGCTGCCTGGTCCTGCCAGGGCCGGGGGAAGGGCTGTGCGCTCCCCCACCCCGGGATAGTGGATTGTCTGTAAGTAGGGTTGCCAGATGGTTTAACAAAAAATACCGACCCCCCTCCAGAAAAGGAAAAAATTCTGTTGCCCAGAAGAAGTGCCCAGGGCCGAAATACAGTCGCAGCCCCTATAATTTCTGGCCCGTTCTCTCCCCCGCCAGCCTCCCTTCCCGGACGCTGAGCCGGGAACCCCAGAAAATACCGGACGTTTCACATCTGCGGTACTTGCTGCATTCTTGTACCGGGCTGCCGGGTTCAACACCGGACACCTGGCAGGGAGGGTCGGCTGTGCCCCAAGGCCTGTGAGAGGGGGGTGCAGATTGCGGATGATGTGCTGAAGGGGTTAAGTTGGGGGCTGGAGGTGGGGACAAGTGGAATTCTGTTGTTTTCTCTTTGGGGCTTGTCTTGACGTATTTCCTGTCTGGGTTCTCCTCTGGCTCTGGCGAGCTGCTCTCCACTTCTCCGCTGGGTATTTCAGTGTTATTAATGCTCTGTATAGATCCCGTAGGTGTCTGTCTGTCTGTCTGTGGGATCGGAGCAAATCAGGTTTATTTTAGGACTTGGCTGGATACGCTAGATTGGGAAATGTGTCTGGAATGGAAGCTGGAGGCATGAAGGTAAGTGTAGCTGTTGGTGAGTTTCCGGTATAGGGTGGTGGAAATTTGTCCATTATTTAATTGCACTGTGGTGTCCAGGAAGTGGATTTCTCGTGTGGCCTGGTCCAGGCTGAGGCTGATGGTGGGGGGAAGTTGTTGAAATCCTTGTGGAATTCTTCCAGGGTCTTTTTCCTGTGGGTCCATATGATGAAGATGCCATGTAGCGTAAGTAGAGTAAGGTGTTAGGGGACGGGAGCTGAGGAAACGTTCTCAAGGCACGAGAGAGAAATAGAAGCCACAGAACTTCTGAGCAAGTCATTAGACATGAAATCGTTGTGTCTTACGCCCAATACTAACCAATGCGGAAATCGACATTTTTGCTACAACCTGGCTGCTGGGCAAACCCAGTCCATGGGGCAGCGCTGAGCTGCAGGCTCCTAGTAAAATCCAGTAACGCCCCACCCCCGCGGGAGGGGATGCCAGTAACATCCTCACGTCTGCCTCGGTCACTGCAGGTTCGAATCCAGCACTAGAACAATCGGTGTGTAACTGCAGCGGGTTATGAAACGTGCTTCATTGTGGTTAGGCTCATGGAGATAACACGATCGCCCAGCCCTTCGACCGCCCCAAGGCGAGAGCCCTAGCGCACTGGATCTTGCGCAGCGCGCTTCCCTGGGTCTTAGTGATCTTGCCAAGAGCTTAAGAAAATAGCAAAAGTCGCCAGACAAGCTCTGGCCAATGTTTGGAATCCAGTTACCATCCAGTCGATGTCGATGTTCATGTTCGCCATAGTGGAGGACTCTTGGCATTTAGCCATGGAAGCAATAGGGCAGCGTGCCTCAGTTTCCCTTTTAACACAGCATATTGTTTTCTGGAATGTCCTTCCTCACGTGAGAAGTTCCAAGACTAGGGAGAGGCCCCAGCTGTGCAATATCAGAATCGCAGGCGGCAGGGGCATTCCAAAGAGCGTGCGCGTTGGGCTCTGCACAGTCCTTGGTCTCAGCCGCACCAGCCATAGAGCACACCCACTGCACCTGGGCATTCCCGGGCCTGTTGCAGTCCCTCTGTGGCCCCAGGCCGGTGGAGTTCTGGCGAGTTTGCAGCTTCCCCTTGCAAAAGCGGGTGTTCTCCTTCCTCCCTGGCCGGTGGGCTCAGCCCTGGCGCCCACGAGGGCCATGGAGTCTTCCTCCCCCACTCCCTGGCGTGGGACTCTGGGCTGTATCCATGGCCCAGCAGGGCCTGGATATCCTGGGCAGAGAGCCCCAGTGCCAGCAGTTGGGCAGCAGGAGGCTGGGAGCGTAGGAGCCTGGTGGAGCCGGGGCCATGGCAACGCAGCAGCCAGGGGCGGAAATGGAGCCGGTGCCAGGCGGGGGCCAGCGGCAGGGACCTCCCTGGACTGGCGAAGCCCCGTGGTCAAGACTGGTCAGATCCCAGGGAGATCCAGCCTGTCACGTCCGCACAGACAGAGCTGATGCGTTTCCCGACTGCAGTGCCTCTGATTCCAGGGGAGCCGTTCTTCGGGCCTGCCAGTCAGTCCCCGGCGCGGCGCTGCAGGGTCCGGGCTGCGAGTGAGCCTGGCCGGGAACACGCCCCAGTCCGGCCAGCGCGCCCAAAGCCCCGTTTCTCGGCGGGGGCCCTGGGGAGGGACGCGCCAGATTCCACTTTGGGTGGGAGCGTGGCAGTTCTCCCGCCCACCCTCCGTGGAAAAGTCCCTGGCAGACCCGACCTCCCACGCCCAGGGGGGCCACGGCTTGGACTCAAGGACAGACGGGGCTGCTGGCCGGCGATCGTGCCGACCTCCCCCGTTCCTTGCGCCCAGCCCCGCAGAGCGACACGGACACCGGGCGGCTGCACAGGGCGAGCAGCTTCCCACTGCACAGCCCGTCCCTTGCACGGGCGCTCACAGCCGTCCCTTGCACGGGCGCTCACAGCCGTCCCTTGCACGGGCGCTCACAGCCGTCCCTTGCACGGGCGCTCACAGCCGTCACCAGAGCCGCCGTGGCTGCCGGCAACCGAGAGACGTGCACGGCCCCCTTGGCCGCCACCCTCCCACACCTGCCTTTCCCTCCCACCCACACCCGCAGCAACGGGGCAGGGGCAGCAGGGGGATGGGGGCAGAGGGGGGCAGGGGAAGGGGGCAACGGGAGCTGGGCAGCAATGGGGCAGGGGCAGCAGGGGGAGGGGGGCAGGACAGTGGAGGGGCAGGCAGAGGCTCCTCAGGCTGGCTTGTGAGATGGGCCCTGGCTGAAGTTGCCTGCGCCCAGGGCCCGGGGCAGAGCCTGCACGCGAGGGTCCAGCCTCCCAGTGTGTCCATGGAGACCCCCAGCGCTGGGACTCGGGGTGGCTGCCTGGGCCCGGCCCCGGCACAGCTCGTTCTGGGGGTGCCCTACAGGCCGCCACTAACGCCCCCCCTCCCTGCCCCCAGCTACAACGTGGACTCCAAGAGCGGCAACATCTCCAAGCACGTGAGTACGGACCTGCCCCTCGGCTTGGCCGGTCCCGGCTCTGCCCCTCCCCCACGGGCTGCCCCCCTGCGCCCTGCCCCTCCCCCACGCAGTGCGCCCTGCCCCTCCCCCACGGGCTGCCCCCCTGCGCCCTGCCCCTCCCCCACGCAGTGCGCCCTGCCCCTCCCCCACGGGCTGCCCCCCTGCGCCCTGCCCCTCCCCCACGCAGTGCGTCCTGCCCCTCCCCCACGGGCTGCCCCCCTGCGCCCTGCCCCTCCCCCATGGGCTGCCCCCCCTGCGCCCTGCCCCTCCCCCACGCAGGGCGCCCTCCCCCACGGGCTGCCCCCGCTGCGCTCTGCCCCTCCCCCACACGCTGCCCCCAGCTCTGCCCTTCCTGCCCTTGGCAGTGGTCCCCTGCTTCACTCTGCCCTCTGCTCTGATACCCCCCAGCTGCGCTCAGGCCTGTCTGTGTGGGGCCGGGCACCTGCGCCCCGTGCCCAGGAGAGGTGGGGACCGGGGGCCGGGAGCAGCGGCAGAGCCCCCCACTGCTCTCCAGCCGGAATGTGGCTGCGCTGAGAGTGGCTCTGGGGGCGAGGGGCCCCCATCACCGTGTGCGCCCAGGGGGGCTGTTCCAGTCACTCTGTGTCCCCCCAGCACGCGGCACAACTCCTGCCCCAGAGGCGGGGCTGCACCAGGCTGGGGGTGGGGTGTCTCGGCGGGGTAGGGTGAGGTGAGCGGGCTGGGAGCAGGAGAGGGGGGGTCAGGGCCCAGGAGCCCCCCCGAGGAGGCTGCCTGTGCCCACATCGGCCCCACGCTGGGAACCAGTGACCCTTCTACTCTACCGGCCGCCCGAGAGTCCCCTCTGGCTGCCGAGGGGGGTGCAGGTCGGGGACCCCCTGACTCCGTGTCTGCTCTGCTCTCTGCTGCCGGCCGCGGGCCACAGAAGGTAGGTGCCACCCGGGGCAGAAGGGCAAAGTGGAGCTGGGGGCTGGTTCTGGGCAGTGCCCCCGGGGGCCGGTTCTGGGCAGTGCCCCCCGGGGGCCGGTTCTGGGCAGTGCCCCCGGGGCCGGTTCTGGGCAGTGCCCCCGGGGGCCGGTTCTGGGCAGTGCCCCCCAGGGGCCGGTTCTGGGCAGTGCCCCCGGGGCCGGTTCTGGGCAGTGCCCCCGGGGGCCGGTTCTGGGCAGTGCCCCCCGGGGCCGGTTCTGGGCAGTGCCCCCCGGGGGCCGGTTCTGGGCAGTGCCCCCGGGGCCGGTTCTGGGCAGTGCCCCCCGGGGGCCGGTTCTGGGCAGTGCCCCCCGGGGGCCGGTTCTGGGCAGTGCCCCCCGGGGCCGGTTCTGGGCAGTGCCCCCCGGGGGCCGGTTCTGGGCAGTGCCCCCGGGGGCCGGTTCTGGGCAGTGCCCCCCGGGGCCGGTTCTGGGCAGTGCCCCCCGGGGGCCGGTTCTGGGCAGTGCCCCCGGGGGCCGGTTCTGGGCAGTGCCCCCCGGGGCCGGTTCTGGGCAGTGCCCCCCGGGGGCCGGTTCTGGGCAGTGCCCCCCGGGGGCCGGTTCTGGGCAGTGCCCCCCGGGGCCGGTTCTGGGCAGTGCCCCCCGGGGGCCGGTTCTGGGCAGTGCCCCCGGGGGCCGGTTCTGGGCAGTGCCCCCCGGGGGCCGGTTCTGGGCAGTGCCCCCCGGGGGCCGGTTCTGGGCAGTGCCCCCCGGGGGGCCGGTTCTGGGCAGTGCCCCCCGGGGCCGGTTCTGGGCAGTGCCCCCCGGGGGCCGGTTCTGGGCAGTGCCCCCGGGGGCCGGTTCTGGGCAGTGCCCCCCGGGGCCGGTTCTGGGCAGTGCCCCCCGGGGCCGGTTCTGGGCAGTGCCCCCCGGGGGCCGGTTCTGGGCAGTGCCCCCCGGGGCCGGTTCTGGGCAGTGCCCCCCGGGGGCAGGTTCTGGGCAGTGCCCCCCGGGGGCCGGTTCTGGGCAGTGCCCCCCGGGGGCCGGTTCTGGGCAGTGCCCCCGGGGGCCGGTTCTGGGCAGTGCCCCCCGGGGGCCGGTTCTGGGCAGTGCCCCCCGGGGGCCGGTTCTGGGCAGTGCCCCCGGGGCCGGTTCTGGGCAGTGCCCCCGGGGGCCGGTTCTGGGCAGTGCCCCCGGGGGCCGGTTCTGGGCAGTGCCCCCCGGGGGCCGGTTCTGGGCAGTGCCCCCCGGGGGCCGGTTCTGGGCAGTGCCCCCCGGGGGGCCGGTTCTGGGCAGTGCCCCCGGGGGCTGGTTCTGGGCAGTGCCCCCCGGGGGCCGGTTCTGGGCCAGGCTGACTCTCCAGGGCAGGGAAGCAGAACTGCGGAGAGGAGCTTCGGGGCGAGAGAACGGCCCTTCCCCCTCCTGGCTGGGCCAAGGCCATTGCTCCTGCCAGACCACAGAGGGCGGGGGTGGCTGCCAGCCATGCCCTTGCCTCCCAGTGGGGCACCCCACAGCATCTGCTCCTGGCTGCAGCACTGGCCTTACTCGGCAGCAAGCTCTGCCTGTGGGGGGTGGGCAAGAATCCAGCGCCACGGCCCGTCCAGCCCCGCGTCCCGCCAGCGCCGCGGCCCGTCCAGCCCCGCGTCCCGCCAGCGCCACGGCCCGTCCAGCCCCGCGTCCCGCCAGCGCCACGGCCCGTCCAGCCCCGCGTCCCGCCAGCGCCACGGCCCGTCCAGCCCCGCGTCCCGCCAGCGCCGCGGCCCGTCCAGCCCCGCGTCCCGCCAGCGCCGCGGCCCGTCCAGCCCCGCGTCCCGCCAGCGCCGCGGCCCGTCCAGCCCCGCGTCCCGCCAGCGCCACGGCCCGTCCAGCCCCGCGTCCCGCCAGCGCCACGGCCCGTCCAGCCCCGCGTCCCGCCAGCGCCACGGCCCGTCCAGCCCCGCGTCCCGCCAGCGCCGCGGCCCGTCCAGCCCCGCGTCCCGCCAGCGCCGCGGCCCGTCCAGCCCCGCGTCCCGCCAGCGCCGCGGCCCGTCCAGCCCCGCGTCCTGCCAGTGCCAGGCCAGGCCCAGAGGGAGGAGCAGAGCAAGCAGCCAGCGATCCCTGCCCACTTCTTGCAGCTGGTGGCACAGACTCGAGTCGCAGTCTGTCCTGCCCAACAGGCATTGTTGGCCCTTTCCCCTACAAGCTGCGCTAGCTCACGGTGTTTCTGCCCTCTACCCCGTCCCCTGGCGGGGAGGGCCACAGGCTGCCTGCGCAGCGCTGCCTTTGGGGCGTCCCAGATAAATTCCCCCCAGTGGCGGGGCATGGAGCTTCTTTGGTCTCAGCAAGATGTGGGGTGGTGGACGGAGGGGAGCTGTGCGGGGGAATGGGGTGGATTCGTGGAAACCCCAAACATGCTCTCAACCCATCTCCACTGCTCCGCCCGGTGCCACAGCTAGGGGGTCTGAGAGTGAACAGGGGCAGGGCCTTGGCTGGAAGGGGCGGGGCCAGGCCATCGGGGGGGGGGGGAGACAATGAGCAGGGGCGGGGCCTTGGCTGGAAGGGGCGGGGCCAGGCCATTCGGGGGGGGGGGAGAGGCAGTGAGCAGGCGCAGGGCCTTGGCTGGAAGGGGCGGGGCCAGGCCATCGGGGGGGGGGGACAATGAGCAGGGGCGGGGCCTTGGCTGGAAGGGGCGGGGCCAGGCCATTCGGGGGGGGGGGAGAGGCAGTGAGCAGGCGCAGGGCCTTGGCTGGAAGGGGCGGGGCAGTGAGCAGGGGCAGGGCCTTGGCTGGAAGGGGCGGGGGGGCAGTGAGCAGGGGCGGGGCCTTGGCTGGAAGGGGCGGGCCCAGGCCATCGAGGGGGGGGCAGTGAGCAGGGGCGGAGCCTTGGCTGGAAGAGCGGGGGGGGGGGCAGTGAGCAGGGGCGGGGCCTTGGCTGGAAGGGACGGGGGGGCAGTGAGCAGGGGCGGGGCCTTGGCTGGAAGGGGCGGGGGGGCAGTGAGCAGGGGCGGGGCCTTGGCTGGAAGGGGCGGGGGGGCAGTGAGCAGGGGTAGGGCCTTGGCTGGAAGGGGCGGGGGGGCAGTGAGCAGGGGCGGGGCCTTGGCTGGAAGGGGCGGGCCCAGGCCATCGAGGGGGAGGCAGTGAGCAGGGGCGGGGCCTTGGCTGGAAGGGGCGGGGGGGCAGTGAGCAGGGGTAGGGCTTTGGCTGGAAGGGGCGGGGGGGCAGTGAGCAGGGGCGGGGCCTTGGCTGGAAGGGGCGGGCCCAGGCCATCGAGGGGGGGGCCAGTGAGCAGGGGTGGGGCTTTGGCTGGAAGGGGCGGGGGGGCAGTGAGCAGGGGCGGGGCTTTGGCTGGAAGGGGCGGGGGGGCAGTGAGCAGGGGCGGGGCCTTGGCTGGAAGGGGCGGGCCCAGGCCATCGAGGCGGGGGCAGTGAGCAGGGGCGGGGCTTTGGCTGGAAGGGGCGGGGGGGCAGTGAGCAGGGGCGGGGCTTTGGCTGGAAGGGGCGGGGGGGCAGTGAGCAGGGGCGGGGCCTTGGCTGGAAGGGGCGGGGGGGCAGTGAGCAGGGGCGGGGCTTTGGCTGGAAGGGGCGGGGGGGGGCAGTGAGCAGGGGCGGGAGCTTGGCTGGAAGGGGCGGGCCCAGGCCATCGAGGCGGGGGCAGTGAGCAGGGGTGGGGCTTTGGCTGGAAGGGGCGGGGGGGCAGTGAGCAGGGGCGGGGCTTTGGCTGGAAGGGGCGGGGGGGGCAGTGAGCAGGGGCGGGGCCTTGGCTGGAAGGGGCGGGCCCAGGCCATCGAGGGGGGGGCAGTGAGCAGGGGTGGGGCTTTGGCTGGAAGGGGCGGGGGGGCAGTGAGCAGGGGCGGGGCCTTGGCTGGAAGGGGCGGGCCCAGGCCATCGGGGGGGGGGGGAGAGGCAGTGTGCAGGGGCGGGGCTTTGGCTGAAGGGGCGGGGCCAGCCCACGTGAGGGGAGGCGGGCGTTGGACACGGGGGAGCGTTACTCTCATGTGCACCTGCTGCCCTGGCTGGAGGCTGCTCCGTGGCTCTTCCCGGGCGGCTTGAGTCACTCGGCGTCATCCGCAAACATCAGCGCCCGGGGCAGGGGTGGGGCTCTGAGCAGCCAGGCCTGGGGGCGTCGCTCCGTGGGCTCTAACCACGAGCTCGTTGGCAGGACTTCCTGGGCCAGGCGTTCGTCGCACTGGGGGAAGTGATCGGATCCCAGCGGAGCCGCTTGGAGCGACCCCTCACGTGAGCCTCTGTCCCCTGCTCCAATAGCCCCAGCCCCCCCAGTCCTGCCCCTGTGCTGCCCCCCAGACAGCCAAACCCTGCCCCTGCAGCCCCACGCCTGCCAGCTGCTACCCCCCACATGCCACACCGGCCAGTGTCCTCGCCTCACCCTGCAGCACCCCCTGCTGGGCGCTCCCCCCACAGCCAGCCCCTGCCTCCTCCTAGCGCCCCCTGCTGGGCGCTCCCCCCACAGCCAGCCCCTGCCTCCTCCTAGCGCCCCCTGCTGGGCGCTCCCCCCAGAGCCAGCCCCTGCCTCCTCCTAGCGCCCCCTGCTGGGCGCTCCCCCCAGAGCCAGCCCCTGCCTCCTCCTAGCGCCCCCTGCTGGGCGCTCCCCCCACAGCCAGCCCCTGCCTCTTCCTAGCGCCCCCTGCTGGGCGCTCCCCCCAGAGCCAGCCCCTGCCTCCTCCTAGCGCCCCCTGCTGGGCGCTCCCCCCACAGCCAGCCCCTGCCTCCTCCTAGCGCCCCCTGCTGGGCGCTCCCCCCACAGCCAGCCCCTGCCTCCTCCTAGCGCCCCCTGCTGGGCGCTCCCCCCACAGCCAGCCCCTGCCTCCTCCTAGCGCCCCCTGCTGGGCGCTCCCCCCACAGCCAGCCCCTGCCTCCTCCTAGCGCCCCCTGCTGGGCGCTCCCCCCACAGCCAGCCCCTGCCTCCTCCTAGCGCCCCCTGCTGGGCGCTCCCCCCACAGCCAGCCCCTGCCTCCTCCTAGCGCCCCCTGCTGGGCGCTCCCCCCACAGCCAGCCCCTGCCTCCTCCTAGCGCCCCCTGCTGGGCGCTCCCCCCACAGCCAGCCCCTGCCTCCTCCTAGCGCCCCCTGCTGGGCGCTCCCCCCACAGCCAGCCCCTGCCTCCTCCTAGCGCCCCCTGCTGGGCGCTCCCCCCACAGCCAGCCCCTGCCTCCTCCTAGCGCCCCCTGCTGGGCGCTCCCCCCACAGCCAGCCCCTGCCTCCTCCTAGCGCCCCCTGCTGGGCGCTCCCCCCAGAGCCAGCCCCTGCCTCCTCCTAGCGCCCCCTGCTGGGCGCTCCCCCCACAGCCAGCCCCTGCCTCCTCCTAGCGCCCCCTGCTGGGCGCTCCCCCCACAGCCAGCCCCTGCCTCCTCCTAGCGCCCCCTGCTGGGCGCTCCCCCCACAGCCAGCCCCTGCCTCCTCCTAGCGCCCCCTGCTGGGCGCTCCCCCCACAGCCAGCCCCTGCCTCCTCCTAGCGCCCCCTGCTGGGCGCTCCCCCCACAGCCAGCCCCTGCCTCCTCCTAGCGCCCCCTGCTGGGCGCTCCCCCCACAGCCAGCCCCTGCCTCCTCCTAGCGCCCCCTGCTGGGCGCTCCCCCCAGAGCCAGCCCCTGCCTCCTCCTAGCGCCCCCTGCTGGGCGCTCCCCCCAGAGCCAGCCCCTGCCTCCTCCTAGCGCCCCCTGCTGGGCGCTCCCCCCACAGCCAGCCCCTGCCTCCTCCTAGCGCCCCCTGCTGGGCGCTCCCCCCACAGCCAGCCCCTGCCTCCTCCTAGCGCCCCCTGCTGGGCGCTCCCCCCACAGCCAGCCCCTGCCTCCTCCTAGCGCCCCCTGCTGGGCGCTCCCCCCACAGCCAGCCCCTGCCTCCTCCTAGCGCCCCTGCTGGGCGCTCCCCCCACAGCCAGCCCCTGCCTCCTCCTAGCGCCCCCTGCTGGGCGCTCCCCCCAGAGCCAGCCCCTGCCTCCTCCTAGCGCCCCCTGCTGGGCGCTCCCCCCACAGCCAGCCCCTGCCTCCTCCTAGCGCCCCCTGCTGGGCGCTCCCCCCACAGCCAGCCCCTGCCTCCTCCTAGCGCCCCCTGCTGGGCGCTCCCCCCAGAGCCAGCCCCTGCCTCTTCCTAGCGCCCCCTGCTGGGCGCTCCCCCCAGAGCCAGTCCCTGCCTCCTCCTAGCGCCCCCTGCTGGGCGCTCCCCCCACAGCCAGCCCCTGCCTCTTCCTAGCGCCCCCTGCTGGGCGCTCCCCCCACAGCCAGCCCCTGCCTCCTCCTAGCGCCCCCTGCTGGGCGCTCCCCCCACAGCCAGCCCCTGCCTCCTCCTAGCGCCCCCTGCTGGGCGCTCCCCCCACAGCCAGCCCCTGCCTCTTCCTAGCGCCCCCTGCTGGGCGCTCCCCCCAGAGCCAGTCCCTGCCTCCTCCTAGCGCCCCCTGCTGGGCGCTCCCCCCACAGCCAGCCCCTGCCTCTTCCTAGCGCCCCCTGCTGGGCGCTCCCCCCACAGCCAGCCCCTGCCTCCTCCTAGCGCCCCCTGCTGGGCGCTCCCCCCACAGCCAGCCCCTGCCTCCTCCTAGCGCCCCCTGCTGGGCGCTCCCCCCACAGCCAGCCCCTGCCTCTTCCTAGCGCCCCCTGCTGGGAGTGTGCTCTGGTTTGGACAGTGGTGTTGGCCCCCTAGGGGGCTGCAGTGCTGACTTTGGCCCCATCGCCCCCTTACCTAGTCCCCAATGAGGCAGACAGGTTCTGGGGGCCGAGCAGTCGCAGCCCACCCTGCCCGTGCCAACGAGGATGTTTCTCGTTTCAGGGGGGTCCCAGGGAAGAAGTGTGGGACCATCCTGCTGTCAGTGGAGGAGCTCAGCAACTGCCGGGTGAGGGGGCGCGTCTTCGGGTGCCCCTCGGGGCGGGGCGGGCTGGCTGCTGGCCCCTGCGGCGCTGGGGGGAAGTGGGGCTCCGATGTGTACGGGCTGGGGCCTCAGCACTGGGGGGCTCTCCCCATGTCAGTGGGGTGGGGGCCCAGGCCAACAGGCTCTGAGCACGTCCTGTGCCACAACAGGCCGGCTCCCTGCCAGGGGGCCTTTCAGCCCCAGCCACCTTCTCTGCCAGTCCCCACCCCCCATCAGCAGTGCGCCTGAGCTCCAGGGGCTGCCTGAGGGAACCCCCACCCCACCCCATCCCAGGGGCCTTCCCTGGGCAGCCCCTCCTAGCAGGGGTAATGGCAAAGGGAAGGAAACTGCCAAGAGCAGGGACTCCCCTGGGACCATGCCATCTGTCCCCACGGCCGGACCCCAGGGTAGGGCCTTGGCTGCTGGCTCCTGTTCCTGAACCCCCTTCTCCACTAGCACTAGAGCTTTGTTAGCCAAGCAGGGCCAGGATAGGGGAGGACAGATGACAGGACAGGGCCACGGGTAGGTGGGGCCAGGCGTGGCAGGGAGGGGCAGTCGGGGGCAGGATGTGGTAAGGGAGCAGTGCAGGGCCAGGCCGTGGCGGGGGAGGGTTAGTCGGGGCAGCCGTGGCAGGGAGGGCCAGGCCGTGGCGGGGGAGGGTTAGTCGGGGCAGCCGTGGCAGGGAGGGCCAGGCCGCGGCAGGGGAGGGTTAGTCGGGGCAGCCGTGGCAGGGAGGGCCAGGCCGCGGCGGGGGAGGGTTAGTCGGGGCAGCCGTGGCAGGGAGGGCCAGGCTGCGGCGGGGGAGGGTTAGTCGGGGCAGCCGTGGCAGGGAGGGCCAGGCTGTGGCGGGGCAGGGACCCTCGGGGGCAGGACGTGGCGGGGCAGGAGCAGTGCGGGGGCAGGCCACGGCAGGGCAGGGACCCTCGGGGGCAGGACGTGGCGGGGCAGGAGCAGTGCGGGGGCAGGCCGTGGCAGGGCAGGGACCCTTGGAGGCAGGACATGGCGGGGCAGGAGCAGTGCGGTGGCAGGCCACGGCAGGGCAGGGACCCTCGGGGGCAGGACGTGGCGGGGCAGGGACCCTCGGGGGCAGGACGTGGCGGGGCAGGGACCCTCGGGGGCAGGCCGTGGCGGGGCAGGGACCCTCGGGGGCAGGACGTGGCGGGGCAGGAGCAGTGCGGGGGCAGGACGTGGCAGGGCAGGAGCAGTGCGGGGGCAGGCCGTGGCAGGGCAGGGACCCTCGGGGGCAGGACGTGGCAGGGCAGGAGCAGTGCGGGGGCAGGCCGTGGCAGGGCAGGGACCCTCGGGGGCAGGACGTGGCGGGGCAGGAGCAGTGCGGGGGCAGGCCGTGGCAGGGCAGGGACCCTCGGGGGCAGGACGTGGCGGGGCAGGAGCAGTGCGGGGGCAGGCCGTGGCGGGGCAGGAGCAGTGCGGGGGCAGGCCGTGGCAGGGCAGGGACCCTCGGGGGCAGGCCGTGGCGGGGCAGGAGCAGTGCGGGGGCAGGCCGTGGCGGGGCAGGAGCAGTGCGGGGGCAGGCCGTGGCAGGGCAGGGACCCTCGGGGGCAGGACGTGGCGGGGCAGGAGCAGTGCGGGGGCAGGCCGTGGCAGGGCAGGGACCCTCGGGGGCAGGCCGTGGCAGGGCAGGAGCAGTGCGGGGGCAGGCCGTGGCGGGGCAGGAGCAGTGCGGGGGCAGGCCGTGGCAGGGCAGGGACCCTCGGGGGCAGGCCGTGGCGGGGCAGGAGCAGTGCGGGGGCAGGCCGTGGCGGAGCAGGGACCCTCGGGGGCAGGACGTGGCGGGGCAGGAGCAGTGCGGGGGCAGGCCGTGGCAGGGCAGGGACCCTCGGGGGCAGGACGTGGCGGGGCAGGAGCAGTGCGGGGGCAGGCCGTGGCAGGGCAGGGACCCTCGGGGGCAGGACGTGGCGGGGCAGGAGCAGTGCGGGGGCAGGCCGTGGCGGGGCAGGAGCAGTACGGGGGCAGGCCGTGGCGGGGCAGGGACCCTCGGGGGCAGGACGTGGCAGGGCAGGAGCAGTGCGGGGGCAGGCCGTGGCAGGGCAGGGACCCTCGGGGGCAGGACGTGGCGTGGCAGGAGCAGTACGGGGGCAGGCCGTGGCAGGGCAGGGACCCTCGGGGGCAGGACATGGTGGGGCAGGAGCAGTGCGGGGGCAGGCCGTGGCAGGGCAGGGACCCTCGGGGGCAGGACGTGGCGTGGCAGGAGCAGTACGGGGGCAGGCCGTGGCGGGGCAGGGACCCTCGGGGGCAGGAAGTGGTGGGGCAGGAGCAGTGCGGGGGCAGGCCGTGGCAGGGCAGGGACCCTCGGGGGCAGGACGTGGCGGGGCAGGAGCAGTACGGGGGCAGGCCGTGGCAGGGCAGGGACCCTCGGGGGCAGGACGTGGCGGGGCAGGAGCAGTACGGGGGCAGGCCGCGGCAGGGCAGGGACCCTCGGGGGCAGGACGTGGCGGGGCAGGAGCAGTGCGGGGGCAGGCCGTGGCAGGGCAGGGACCCTCGGGGGCAGGACGTGGCGGGGCAGGAGCAGTGCGGGGGCAGGACGTGGCGGGGCAGGGACCCTCGGGGGCAGGACGTGGCGGGGCAGGAGCAGTGCGGGGGCAGGCCGTGGCGGGGCAGGGACCCTCGGGGGCAGGACGTGGCGGGGCAGGAGCAGTGCGGGGGCAGGCCGTGGCGGGGCAGGGACCCTCGGGGGCAGGACGTGGCGGGGCAGGAGCAGTACGGGGGCAGGCCGCGGCAGGGCAGGGACCCTCGGGGGCAGGACGTGGCGGGGCAGGAGCAGTACGGGGGCAGGCCGTGGCAGGGCAGGGACCCTCGGGGGCAGGACGTGGCGGGGCAGGAGCAGTGCGGGGGCAGGCCGTGGCGGGGCAGGGACCCTCGGGGGCAGGACGTGGCGGGGCAGGAGCAGTACGGGGGCAGGACGTGGCGGGGCAGGACGTGGCGGGGCAGGAGCAGTGCGGGGGCAGGCCGTGGCGGGGCAGGGACCCTCGGGGGCAGGACGTGGCGGGGCAGGAGCAGTGCGGGGGCAGGACGTGGCGGGGCAGGGACCCTCGGGGGCAGGACGTGGCGGGGCAGGAGCAGTGCGGGGGCAGGCCGTGGCGGGGCAAGGACCCTCGGGGGCAGGACGTGGCGGGGCAGGAGCAGTACGGGGGCAGGCCGTGGCGGGGCAGGGACCCTCGGGGGCAGGACGTGGCGGGGCAGGAGCAGTACGGGGGCAGGCCGTGGCGGGGCAGGGACCCTCGGGGGCAGGACGTGGCGGGGCAGGAGCAGTACGGGGGCAGGCCATGGCGGGGCAGGGACCCTCGGGGGCAGGACGTGGCGGGGCAGGAGCAGTGCGGGGGCAGGCCGTGGCGGGGCAGGGACCCTCGGGGGCAGGACGTGGCGGGGCAGGAGCAGTGCGGGGGGCAGGCCGTGGCGGGGCAGGGACCCTCGGGGGCAGGACGTGGCGGGGCAGGAGCAGTACGGGGGCAGGCCGTGGCGGGGCAGGGACCCTCGGGGGCAGGACGTGGCGGGGCAGGAGCAGTACGGGGGCAGGCCGTGGCAGGGCCGGCTCACTGCCGGCACCATGGGGAGGCCCGAGGCCTGGCTCCGCAGTGTAGGCCCCACCGTGGCTGTGCCGCCTGACGAGCCCGCGCCCCACAGGACATCGTGACCATGCAGCTGTGCGCCAACAAGCTGGACAAGAAGGACTTCTTTGGGAAATCCGACCCCTTCCTGGTCTTCTACCGCAGCAATGAGGATGGCACGTACGTCGGGGGCCCACGAGACCGCCCTTGCCTGGGCAGACCCCCTGCCGGGCCGTGGGGCTGCCTGCCTGCAAGGGGGGGGTCTCAGCCCCACTTCTCTGGTGCCTCCTCCAGGTTCACCATTTGCCACAAGACAGAAGTGGTGAAAAACACACTCAACCCAGTATGGCAGCCGTTCTCCATCCCCGTGCGAGCCTTGTGCAACGGGGACTACGACAGGTCAGGAGGCAGCCACACGCCCTCCCCAGCCCTGTCCTGGGGCTGTGTGCCCCTCCCAGCTCAGCAGCACCCAGAGCAGGGCAGCTCTCTGGCCCGGGGCGGGGCCCCAGGGGGAGCGGGGCCCTGGGGGGGGAGGGGAAGAGGAGCAGGGCCCCAGGGCAGGGGGAGTGGGACCCCGGGGGAAGGGAGGGGAAGGGGAGCGGGGCCCTGGGGGAAGGGAGGGGAAGAGGAGCAGGGCCCCAGGGCAGGGGGAGTGGGACCCCGGGGGAAGGGAGGGGAAGGGGAGCGGGGCCCTGGGGGAAGGGAGGGGAAGAGGAGCAGGGCCCCAGGGCAGGGGGAGTGGGACCCCGGGGGAAGGGAGGGGAAGGGGAGCGGGGCCCCGGGGGAAGGGAGGGGAAGAGGAGCAGGGCCCCAGGGCAGGGGGAGTGGGACCCCGGGGGAAGGGAGGGGAAGGGGAGCGGGGCCCCGGGGGAAGGGAGGGGAAGAGGAGCAGGGCCCCAGGGCAGGGGGAGTGGGACCCCGGGGGAAGGGAGGGGAAGGGGAGCGGGGCCCTGGGGGAAGGGAGGGGAAGAGGAGCAGGGCCCCAGGGCAGGGGGAGTGGGACCCCGGGGGAAGGGAGGGGAAGGGGAGCGGGGCCCCGGGGGAAGGGAGGGGAAGAGGAGCAGGGCCCCAGGGCAGGGGGAGTGGGACCCCGGGGGAAGGGAGGGGAAGGGGAGCGGGGCCCTGGGGGAAGGGAGGGGAAGAGGAGCAGGGCCCCAGGGCAGGGGGAGTGGGACCCCGGGGGAAGGGAGGGGAAGGGGAGCGGGGCCCCGGGGGAAGGGAGGGGAAGAGGAGCAGGGCCCCAGGGCAGGGGGAGTGGGACCCCGGGGGAAGGGAGGGGAAGGGGAGCGGGGCCCCGGGGGAAGGGAGGGGAAGAGGAGCAGGGCCCCAGGGCAGGGGGAGTGGGACCCCGGGGGAAGGGAGGGGAAGGGGAGCGGGGCCCTGGGGGAAGGGAGGGGAAGAGGAGCAGGGCCCCAGGGCAGGGGGAGTGGGACCCCGGGGGAAGGGAGGGGAAGGGGAGCGGGGCCCCGGGGGAAGGGAGGGGAAGAGGAGCAGGGCCCCAGGGCAGGGGGAGTGGGACCCCGGGGGAAGGGAGGGGAAGGGGAGCGGGGCCCTGGGGGAAGGGAGGGGAAGGGGAGCGGGGCCCCGAGGGAGGCCCCCGGGGGGGAGGGGAACCAAGGGGCCGGAGAGCAGAGGGGGGAGCAGGGGCTACGCCCCATGGGGCACGCTACCCGGGTGCCTTTGCGTTGCAGGACGGTGAAGGTGGACGTGTGCGACTGGGACCGGGATGGAAGGTGAGGCTGGGCCGTGAGGAGCCCGCAGGCATGTCCCCAGGCCCCCCCCTTCCCCGGCCAGGGCCTGCTGTGGCCATAGCCCCCTGGCTCGCCCGGGGCTGGCCCTGCGTCTGCCAAGCCCTGGGGGGGCCAGTCTGTCTGTCCAGAGCGCGCAGGAGCGGCCCTGCCCCTGCCCCTTCTGGTGCCCCTGGCCCTGCCCCCTCCTGCCCCTGGCCCTGCCCCCGCCCCCCCTACCCCTGCCCCTTCTGGTGCCCCTGCTCCTGGCCCTGCCCCCTCCTGCCCCTGGCCCTGCCCCCGCCCCCCCTACCCCTGCCCCTGCTCCTGGCCCACCCCCGGGAGGGGAGGGATCTGGCGGCTGCCTCCTGGGTTCTGCCCCACGGCAGGCTGACGCTGACCCACGCCTCGTGCGCGTTCTCTGCCCCACAGCCATGATTTCATCGGGGAGTTTGCCACCAGCTACCGGGAGCTGTCGCGTGCTCAGAGCCAGTTCACGGTGTACGAGGTGAGGCCCTGGGGCCGGGGGCCCCGCTCAGAGCGACGGGTCAGGGCGAGCTGCTTGCAGACAGGCCAGCTCGCTGCCCCGCGGGGACGCTCCCCGAGGCCCCACCCAGCCAGACAAGCAGCGCCCAGGCCCATACGTTCCTCAGGCCCGCCGGGGGGGGGAACGCGCCTGAGGAGCAGCCAGACAAGCAGCGCCCAGGCCCATACGTTCCTCAGGCCCGCCGGGGGGGGGGAACGCGCCCTGGGGAGCAGCCAGACAAGCAGCGCCCAGGCCCATACGTTCCTCAGGCCCGCCGGGGGGGGGAACACGCCTGAGGAGCAGCCAGACAAGCAGCGCCCAGGCCCATACGTTCCTCAGGCCCGCAGGGGGGGGGACGCGCCCTGGGGAGCAGCCAGACAAGCAGCGCCCAGGCCCATACGTTCCTCAGGCCCGCAGGGGGGGGGAACGCGCCTGAGGAGCAGCCAGACAAGCAGCGCCCAGGCCCATACGTTCCTCAGGCCCGCCGGGGGGGGAACGCGCCTGAGGAGCAGCCAGACAAGCAGCGCCCAGGCCCATACGTTCCTCAGGCCCGCCGGGGGGGGGAACGCGCCTGAGGAGCAGCCAGACAAGCAGCGCCCAGGCCCATACGTTCCTCAGGCCCGCCGGGGGGGGACGCGCCCTGGGGAGCAGCCAGACAAGCAGCGGCCAGGCCCATACGTTCCTCAGGCCCGCCGGGGGGGGGATGTGCCCTGAGGAGCAGCCAGACAAGCAGCGGCCAGGCCCATACGTTCCTCAGGCCCGCCGGGGGGGGACGTGCCCTGAGGAGCAGCCAGACAAGCAGCGCCCAGGCCCATACGTTCCTCAGGCCCGCAGGGGGGGGGAACGCGCCTGAGGAGCAGCCAGACAAGCAGCGCCCAGGCCCATACGTTCCTCAGGCCCGCAGGGGGGGGACGCGCCCTGGGGAGCAGCCAGACAAGCAGCGCCCAGGCTCATACGTTCCTCAGGCCCGCCGGGGGGGGGGAACGCGCCTGAGGAGCAGCCAGACAAGCAGCGCCCAGGCCCATACGTTCCTCAGGCCCGCCGGGGGGGGACGCACCCTGGGGAGCAGCCAGACAAGCAGCGCCCAGGCCCATACGTTCCTCAGGCCCGCCGGGGGGGGGATGTGCCCTGAGGAGCAGCCAGACAAGCAGCGCCCAGGCCCATACGTTTCTCAGGCCCGCCGGGGGGGGACGCGCCCTGGGGAGCAGCCAGACAAGCAGCGCCCAGGCCCATACGTTCCTCAGGCCCGCAGGGGGGGGGAACGCGCCTGAGGAGCAGCCAGACAAGCAGCGCCCAGGCCCATACGTTCCTCAGGCCCGCCGGGGGGGGAACGCGCCTGAGGAGCAGCCAGACAAGCAGCGCCCAGGCCCATACGTTCCTCAGGCCCGCCGGGGGGGGGAACGCGCCTGAGGAGCAGCCAGACAAGCAGCGCCCAGGCCCATACGTTCCTCAGGCCCGCCGGGGGGGGACGCGCCCTGGGGAGCAGCCAGACAAGCAGCGGCCAGGCCCATACGTTCCTCAGGCCCGCCGGGGGGGGGATGTGCCCTGAGGAGCAGCCAGACAAGCAGCGGCCAGGCCCATACGTTCCTCAGGCCCGCCGGGGGGGGACGTGCCCTGAGGAGCAGCCAGACAAGCAGCGCCCAGGCCCATACGTTCCTCAGGCCCGCAGGGGGGGGGAACGCGCCTGAGGAGCAGCCAGACAAGCAGCGCCCAGGCCCATACGTTCCTCAGGCCCGCAGGGGGGGGACGCGCCCTGGGGAGCAGCCAGACAAGCAGCGCCCAGGCTCATACGTTCCTCAGGCCCGCCGGGGGGGGGAACGCGCCTGAGGAGCAGCCAGACAAGCAGCGCCCAGGCCCATACGTTCCTCAGGCCCGCCGGGGGGGGACGCACCCTGGGGAGCAGCCAGACAAGCAGCGCCCAGGCCCATACGTTCCTCAGGCCCGCCGGGGGGGGGATGTGCCCTGGGGAGCAGCCAGACAAGCAGCGCCCAGGCCCATACGTTCCTCAGGCCCGCCGGGGGGGGAACACGCCTGAGGAGCAGCCAGACAAGCAGCGCCCAGGCCCATACGTTCCTCAGGCCCGCCGGGGGGGGAACACGCCTGAGGAGCAGCCAGACAAGCAGCGCCCAGGCCCATACGTTCCTCAGGCCCGCCGGGGGGGGAACGCGCCCTGGGGAGCAGCCAGACAAGCAGCGCCCAGGCCCATACGTTCCTCAGGCCCGCCGGGGGGGGGAACGCGCCCTGGGGAGGAGCCAGACAAGCAGCGCCCAGGCCCATACGTTCCTCAGGCCCGCCGGGGGGGGAACGCGCCCTGGGGAGCAGCCAGACAAGCAGCGCCCAGGCCCATACGTTCCTCAGGCCTGCCGGGGGGGGGAACGCGCCCTGGGGAGCAGCCAGACAAGCAGCGCCCAGGCCCATACGTTCCTCAGGCCCGCCGGGGGGGGAACGCGCCCTGGGGAGCAGCCAGACAAGCAGCGCCCAGGCTAATATGTTCCTCAGGCCCGCAGGGGGGGGACGCGCCCTGGGGAGCAGCCAGACAAGCAGCGCCCAGGCCCACACGTTCCTCAGGCCCGCCGGGGGGGGGAACGTGCCCTGGGGAGCAGCCAGACAAGCAGCGCCCAGGCCCATACGTTCCTCAGGCCCGCCGGGGGGGGGGGAACGTGCCCTGGGGAGCAGCCAGACAAGCAGCGCCCAGGCCCATACGTTCCTCAGGCCCGCCGGGGGGGGGGAACGTGCCCTGGGGAGCAGCCAGACAAGCAGCGGCCAGGCCCATACGTTCCTTAGGCCCGCCGGGGGGGGGGGAACACGCCTGAGGAGCAGCCAGACAAGCAGCGCCCAGGCCCACACGTTCCTCAGGCCCGCCGGGGGGGGAACGCGCCTGAGGAGCAGCCAGACAAGCAGCGCCCAGGCCCATACGTTCCTCAGGCCCGCCGGGGGGGGGAACGCGCCCTGGGGAGCAGCCAGACAAGCAGCGCCCAGGCCCATACGTTCCTCAGGCCCGCCGGGGGGGGGAACGCGCCCTGGGGAGCAGCCAGACAAGCAGCGCCCAGGCCCATACGTTCCTCAGGCCCGCCGGGGGGGGACGCGCCCTGGGGAGCAGCCAGACAAGCAGCGCCCAGGCCCATACGTTCCTCAGGCCCGCCGGGGGGGGAACGCGCCTGAGGAGCAGCCAGACAAGCAGCGCCCAGGCCCATACGTTCCTCAGGCCCGCCGGGGGGGGGAACGCGCCCTGGGGAGCAGCCAGACAAGCAGCGCCCAGGCCCATACGTTCCTCAGGCCCGCCGGGGGGGGACGCGCCCTGGGGAGCAGCCAGACAAGCAGCGCCCAGGCCCATACGTTCCTCAGGCCCGCCGGGGGGGGGAACGCACCTGAGGAGCAGCCAGACAAGCAGCGCCCAGGCCCATACGTTCCTCAGGCCCGCCGGGGGGGGGAACGCGCCCTGGGGAGCAGCCAGACAAGCAGCGCCCAGGCCCATACGTTCCTCAGGCCCGCCGGGGGGGGGGAACGCGCCCTGGGGAGCAGCCAGACAAGCAGCGGCCAGGCCCATACGTTCCTTAGGCCCGCCGGGGGGGGGGGAACGCGCCCTGGGGAGCAGCCAGACAAGCAGCGCCCAGGCCCATACGTTCCTCAGGCCCGCCGGGGGGGGAACGCGCCCTGGGGAGCAGCCAGACAAGCAGCGCCCAGGCCCATACGTTCCTCAGTCCCGCCGGGGGGGGGGAACGCGCCCTGGGGAGCAGCCAGACAAGCAGCGCCCAGGCCCATACGTTCCTTAGGCCCGCCGGGGGGGGGAACGCGCCCTGGGGAGCAGCCAGACAAGCAGCGCCCAGGCCCATACGTTCCTCAGGCCCGCCGGGGGGGGAACGCGCCCTGGGGAGCAGCCAGACAAGCAGCGCCCAGGCCCATACGTTCCTCAGGCCCGCCGGGGGGGGAACGCGCCCTGGGGAGCAGCCAGACAAGCAGCGCCCAGGCCCATACGTTCCTCAGGCCCGCCGGGGGGGGAACGCGCCCTGGGGAGCAGCCAGAGAAGCAGCGCCCAGGCTCATACGTTCCTCAGGCCCGCCGGGGGGGGAACGCGCCCTGGGGAGCAGCCAGACAAGCAGCGCCCAGGCCCATACGTTCCTCAGGCCCGCCGGGGGGGGGAACGCGCCCTGGGGAGCAGCCAGACAAGCAGCGCCCAGGCCCATACGTTCCTCAGGCCCGCCGGGGGGGGGAACGCGCCCTGGGGAGCAGCCAGACAAGCAGCGCCCAGGCCCATACGTTCCTCAGGCCCGCCGCGGGGGGAACGCGCCCTGGGGAGCAGCCAGACAAGCAGCGCCCAGGCTCATACGTTCCTCAGGCCCGCCGGGGGGGGAACGCGCCCTGGGGAGCAGCCAGAGAAGCAGCACCCAGGCCCATACGTTCCTCAGGCCCGCCGGGGGGGGGAACGCGCCCTGGGGAGCAGCCAGACAAGCAGCGCCCAGGCCCATACGTTCCTCAGGCCCGCCGGGGGGGGGGAACGCGCCCTGGGGAGCAGCCAGACAAGCAGCGCCCAGGCCCATACGTTCCTCAGTCCCGCCGGGGGGGGACGCGCCCTGGGAGCAGCCAGACAAGCAGCGCCCAGGCCCATACGTTCCTTAGGCCCGCCGGGGGGGGGAACGCGCCCTGGGGAGCAGCCAGACAAGCAGCGCCCAGGCTCATACGTTCCTCAGGCCCGCCGGGGGGGGGAACGCGCCCTGGGGAGCAGCCAGACAAGCAGCGCCCAGGCCCATACGTTTCTCAGGCCCGCCGGGGGGGGGAACGCGCCTGAGGAGCAGCCAGACAAGCAGCGCCCAGGCCCATACGTTCCTCAGGCCCGCCGGGGGGGGACGCGCCCTGGGGAGCAGCCAGACAAGCAGCGCCCAGGCCCATACGTTCCTCAGGCCCGCCGGGGGGGGGAACGCGCCCTGGGGAGCAGCCAGAGAAGCAGCACCCAGGCCCATACGTTCCTCAGGCCCGCCGGGGGGGGGAACGCGCCCTGGGGAGCAGCCAGACAAGCAGCGCCCAGGCCCATACGTTCCTCAGGCCCGCCGGGGGGGGAACGCGCCCTGGGGAGCAGCCAGACAAGCAGCGCCCAGGCTCATACGTTCCTCAGGCCCGCAGGGGGGGGACGCGCCCTGGGGAGCAGCCAGACAAGCAGCGCCCAGGCCCATACGTTCCTCAGGCCCTCCGGGGGGGGGGACGCGCCCTGGGGAGCAGCCAGACAAGCAGCGCCCAGGCCCATACGATTCTCAGGCCCGCCGGGGGGGGACGCGCCCTGGGGAGCAGCCAGACAAGCAGCGCCCAGGCCCATACGTTCCTCAGGCCCGCCGGGGGGGGAACGCGCCCTGGGGAGCAGCCAGACAAGCAGCGCCCAGGCCCATACGTTCCTCAGGCCCGCCGGGGGGGGGAACGTGCCCTGGGGAGCAGCCAGACAAGCAGCGCCCAGGCCCATACATTCCTCAGGCCCGCCGGGGGGGGACGCGCCCTGGAGAGCAGCCAGACAAGCAGCGCCCAGGCCCATACATTCCTCAGGCCCGCCGGGGGGGGACGCGCCCTGGAGAGCAGCCAGACAAGCAGCGCCCAGGCCCATACATTCCTCAGGCCCGCCGGGGGGGAACGCGCCCTGGAGAGCAGCCAGACAAGCAGCGCCCAGGCCCATACATTCCTCAGGCCCGCCGGGGGGGAACGCGCCCTGGAGAGCAGCCAGACAAGCAGCGCCCAGGCCCATACATTCCTCAGGCCCGCCGGGGGGGAACGCGCCCTGGAGAGCAGCCAGACAAGCAGCGCCCAGGCCCATACATTCCTCAGGCCCGCCGGGGGGGGGAACGCGCCCTGGGGAGCAGCCAGACAAGCAGCGCCCAGGCCCATACGTTCCTCAGGCCCGCCGGGGGGGGGAACGCGCCCTGGGGAGCAGCCGGACAAGCAGCGCCCAGGCCCATACGTTCCTCAGGCCCGCCGGGGGGGGAACGCGCCCTGAGGAGCAGCCAGACAAGCAGCGCCCAGGCCCATACGTTCCTCAGGCCCGCAGGGGGGGGACGCGCCCTGGGGAGCAGCCAGACAAGCAGCGCCCAGGCCCATACGTTCCTCAGGCCCGCCGGGGGGGGACGCGCCCTGGGGAGCAGCCAGACAAGCAGCGCCCAGGCCCATACGTTCCTCAGGCCCGCCGGGGGGGGGGAACGCGCCCTGGGGAGCAGCCAGACAAGCAGCGCCCAGGCCCATACGTTCCTCAGGCCCGCCGGGGGGGGAACGCGCCCTGGGGAGCAGCCAGACAAGCAGCGCCCAGGCCCATACGTTCCTCAGGCCCGCCGGGGGGGGGAACGCGCCCTGGGGAGCAGCCAGACAAGCAGCGCCCAGGCCCATACGTTCCTCAGGCCCGCCGGGGGGGGGAACGTGCCCTGGAGAGCAGCCAGACAAGCAGCGCCCAGGCCCATACGTTCCTCAGGCCCGCCGGGGGGGACGCGCCCTGGGGAGCAGCCAGACAAGCAGCGCCCAGGCCCATACGTTCCTCAGTCCCCGCCGGGGGGGGACGCGCCCTGGGGAGCAGCCAGACAAGCAGCGCCCAGGCCCATACGTTCCTCAGGCCCGCCGGGGGGGGACGCGCCCTGGGGAGCAGCCAGACAAGCAGCGCCCAGGCCCATACGTTTCTCAGGCCCGCCGGGGGGGGGGAACGTGCCCTGGGGAGCAGCCAGACAAGCAGCGCCCAGGCCCATACGTTCCTCAGGCCCGCCGGGGGGGGGGAACGCGCCCTGGGGAGCAGCCAGACAAGCAGCGCCCAGGCCCATACGTTCCTCAGGCCCGCCGGGGGGGGGGAACGTGCCCTGGGGAGCAGCCAGACAAGCAGCGCCCAGGCCCATACGTTCCTCAGGCCCGCCGGGGGGGGGAACGTGCCCTGGAGAGCAGCCAGACAAGCAGCGCCCAGGCCCATACGTTCCTCAGGCCCGCCGGGGGGGGACGCGCCCTGGGGAGCAGCCAGACAAGCAGCGCCCAGGCCCATACGTTCCTCAGTCCCGCCGGGGGGGGACGCGCCCTGGGGAGCAGCCAGACAAGCAGCGCCCAGGCCCATACGTTCCTCAGGCCCGCCGGGGGGGACGCGCCCTGGGGAGCAGCCAGACAAGCAGCGCCCAGGCCCATACGTTTCTCAGGCCGCCGGGGGGGGGAACGTGCCCTGGGGAGCAGCCAGACAAGCAGCGCCCAGGCCCATACGTTCCTCAGGCCCGCCGGGGGGGGACGCGCCCTGGGGAGCAGCCAGACAAGCAGCGCCCAGGCCCATACGTTCCTCAGGCCCGCCGGGGGGGGAACGCGCCCTGGGAGCAGCCAGACAAGCAGCGCCCAGGCCCATACGTTCCTCAGGCCCGCCGGGGGGGGGAACGTGCCCTGGGGAGCAGCCAGACAAGCAGCGCCCAGGCCCATACGTTCCTCAGGCCCGCCGGGGGGGGAACGTGCCCTGGGGAGCAGCCAGACAAGCAGCGCCCAGGCCCATACGTTCCCCAGGCCCGCCGGGGGGGTCCAACGCACCCCGGTGCCGGCTGGCGGCAGGATGGACCACCCCGCTGGCAGGCCAAGTGGGTGGTGCTGGGCCCTGCTCCACTCGTAGCAAGTCTGCCAGGGCTGAGCCGGAGGGTCTGCGGGGGCCCAGTTGGGGGGGGCAGGAAAGTGGGTTCAGTGCAGCTGGGGCCACCCACGCGCCAGTGTCCTGGGAATGTTCCTTGCGGGACCGGACTGGCAGCTGCTGGGGGGTCACAGGCCCCGCCTGGGCTCATGGCACCATCGTCCCCAGCAAAGCAGCAGTACCCGGCAGCCGCTCCCGCGCTGGCGCTGGCACCAGGGCTGTGGCAACGGCACAACAGGGGCTGCCCCCCACTCAATAGGGACCATCACCGCTCGGGGGCACAAGGACTCTCCCGGGGGCCCCTGGGGCACGAGGACTCTCCCGGGGGGGGCCTGGGGCACGAGGACTCTCCTGGGGGGGTCTGGGGCACGAGGACTCTCCCTGGGGCACGAGGACCCTCTCCGGGGGAGGCCCTGGAGCATGAGAACTTTCTCCAGGGGGGCCCTGGGGG